>NW_021681626.1:5213-37804 GCF_001412515.2 Diachasma alloeum
TTGATTCCCATTCGGAATTTTAGTGGTGCCCCAATTAGGGCATTTTCAATTAATTTTCGAACATTTTATTTATCGCGTCTTGGAGGAAAATTAAGGGTCAAAATCCAACGCAAATACTTGGGGGTGAAATTTTCTGCGCAACATGCATGCGGGGGGTTGGGGGTTTATCCCCATTCGGAATTTTAGTGGTGCCCTAATTAGGGCATTTTTAATTATTTTTTGAAAATTAACTTTACTCAGTCTTGGGGGAAAATCAAGGGTTAAAATCATACGCAAACACTTGGGGCTGAAATTTTTTGTGCAACATTNTTGGGGGTTTATCCCCATTCGGAATTTTAGTGGTGCCCTAATTAGGGCATTTTTAATTATTTTTTGAAAATTAACTTTACCCAGTCTTGGGGGAAAATCAAGGGTTAAAATCATACGCAAACACTTGGGGGTGAAATTTTTTGTGCAACATGCACAGGGGGGGTTGGGGGTTGATCCCCACTTGGAATCATCTTGGTGCCCTAATTAGGGCATTTTCAATTAATTTTCGAACATTTTTTTTATCGAGTCTTGGAGGAAAATTGAGAGTTAAAATTCAACGCAAATACTTAGGGGTGAAATTTTTTGTGCAACCTAGTGAGAGCACCAAGATGATTCCAAGTGGGGATCAACCCCCAACCCCCCTGTGCATTTTGCACAAAAAATTTCCCCCCAGAGGGTTTGAGTTGAATTTTAACCCTTAATTTTCCTCCAAGACTCGATTAAAAAAATGTTTCAAAATTAATTGAAAATGCCCTAATTAGGGCACCAAGATGATTCCAAGGAGGGATCAACCCCCAACCCCCGCTGTGCATGTTGCACAAAAAATTTCCACCCGGAGTGTTTGCGTTGGATTTTAATCCTTTATTTTCCCCCAAAAATGGGTGAAATTCATTTTTGAAAATCAATTAAAAATCCCTTAATGAAGACACCAGGAAAATTCCTAGTGGAAATCAACCCCCAACCCTTGGGGTACATTGTGAAAAAAAAACTGGACCCCAAGTGTTTGCCTTGAATGATAATTTTTTTTTTTCACTTGGATTTTCAACAATCAATTGAAAATCCCCGATTGAATTCACCGAGATATCTCCTCCCCCAATAGTCTTCCCCATCCCTCAGCTACAAATAGAGAATATTTTTAATTGTATACGGCTTTGTTGTTTATTAATTTTTTAATTGAATAACGTGGGCGCGTACAGTGAACGACGGTAGTGGGGGCCGTAGTCCCCCCACCACATCTCCCGCTACGTTCTCCCGCCAGTTTCATCGTCATAAATAAAATAACTCATTGTTCAGATATTTCCATCAGAAATTAATTAGGATTTGGGGAATAGGCGTATGGAGTATTCTGAATTTCGGAGTACTGTTGATTTTTATTAAATCTATCTTAATTTTCGAGAGAATAGAAGAAAAACTGTGGAGGAGAAAATTTTAATTTATTTAGTACACCTCAGTGATGGTACCCTCAAATTTAACATGAGAAATCTTATTTTCATACTGGTAACAAATCAAGGAAGAACTAACATACTTTAATTACCTCATTTTCTCGATGATTTTTTTTTCTCGATTATTTTTGAGGACGAGAAGATTGGCAATGGAAAAAAAAATTTCAACATTTTTGAAATAAAATCACTCATTGTTCAGATATTTGCACTTTCAATGAGAAATTAATTAGGATTTGGGAGAATTGACGTATGGAGTATCATTAATTTCGTAGCACTGTTGATTTTGATTATATTTTTTTTTATTATTTTCGAGCGATTTTAGGAGAGAATGGAAAAAACTGTAGAGGAGAAAATTTTAGATGTTAACCTTAAATTTAACGAGAGCAATTTTATTCTCCTGATGGTAGCAGAGCGAGAAAGAAGTAACATAATTTAATTACCTCGTCTTCTCGATGATTTGTTCCGATCACTGTTTTATTTTTGTCTTTCACTCACAATTTGTTACACAAATAATCCAAAATTATGAAACACAGTATATACGCAAAATAACTCCAAAACGTCTTCACTCTACTTCTCCACGTGTTGACGCTCTAACAGACTACACGGTGACGTCATGCGCAAGCGCATTGAGTCGGAGAGAGGCTCGTGTGCGTGCGAGCGGTGCCGACATAGGGCACATTGTTCTCCAGGGGTTCTCCGATAGAGGCTACCTGGAGGGGTAGAAATAGAGAATTGCGTTAAACTTTATCCCTGTAGGAGATACATGAAAATGTTTCCTACAAAAATTGTCGGAAATATTATAATAAAATTTATGAAAAAAAAAAAAAAATAATTCATTGATTGGAAAATAAGTTATAATGAATTTTAGGTCGTAATTCCGTGAAAATTGCTTCCCAATGGGGTAAAAAAATGAGACTTGAAGCTTGAACCTTTCTAAACATTCAATAAGACGGAAAAATTAAAAAAAAAATTGTTTTTGAATGTTTTTTTAAATTTTTCTCACCCCGAGTTTTTGAACGGCTCTGGGGGATGAACGACGCGAAATAGGGGTGAAGTGGTTAGGACCTTTTTTGTAGAGAATGTTGCGCTCTACAATTTTGTTTTCGATGCTTCACATCGTAGCTCGAGTATTTCTCGAGTTATTTCAGAAAAACACTTTTTTGGGGGTAAATTTCAATCACCCCTTACCGGAGGGTGAGTACCTTGATTAGCCTCAAATATTGATTATAAGTCAAAAATTGATTTTTACACAAAAAAGCAGGCTGTTTTGCAGAATCATGTATTTCAGACCTTCTTTCACTGGACTACAATGACTCTGAAGATAACATCATGTGGCAATTTATTCGAACGACACTCTATTTCTGTTTCATACGTTCATGATCGAACACGTCCGTTCGACTTCGACTTTCGGTGAATCGATTCGACATTCTTCAATTCGAGTTTTCATTCGGCAGCCATTATGCTTTCCTTTATATATAAGGATATATTTTATAACTAGTATTTTTATTTTTATTCGAATTTTTGGTGCTAGATTAAATTGCGAAGATATTTGCTAGCTAATATCCTCACAAGCACTCAATTGCATGCATTTCTCATCTCTTTCTCGTCTTGACCTCTTGTCAACTCACGTCGACTCACGTTAACTCACATCAACTCACGTCAACTCACCAAATTTGTAACACTTAATCATGTGAGTTTTCATTGATAGAGTTTCCTCTATCACCTCGAGAATAACATTCTCTCCTCTTGAAACTCATCGAATCCGAAGGAAGTAGTCAAGTTCCTCCATAATTCCCACAAGTCGTCACCTGTGGTAATTTTAATCAAATTAATGATTACGATTCAATTTCACACTGAGGTGTGGGTTAATTCATATTTTCTTCTCTCGTCGGGTTTGGTTGGAACACGTGCTCTCATACATGAGCACTATTTTATGTATCACTACGCGTCGCCATCCCAGTGGACTCTACTTTATGTATTATATGCTCGTCTCCATCTCGGTGGGCTCTACTTTATATATTACTATGCGCCGCCGTTCCAGCGACGCACCCACCCCGCCAGCCGACCCCCCTCACCGCTCGTCCCTCATTAAATTCCTTATGTTTATTTTTACTGTTTTTCAGCTCACCAACTCCACTAGCTAATTTCCTGGAGATGCTTATTTCTTGGATTTTTCTTCTTTTTGTTAATCACTTTACTTACTTATCGTGTTGTCTTGATTCTCCATTTTTCTCGTCTCTCTGGCCTCAACTCACACCGCGCAAGTCCACGTGGTAATACTGGCTTCTACTTGAGTTTTTCCGTTTCACTTACACAGAGTTTATTCACAATTTAATTTATTGCGCACTTGAAGTGTGACTGGGAGCCCATAACCTGATAGATTATGCGGGATTGGGACACAATAAATTAACACACTGTATTAACTCGTCAAGATTTATTCAATAAAGCACATTAACATGGAAATGTAATTTTAACATGGAAAAAAATAATTCGTCCGTTCTAAATAATTTGTTTTCTTGAGGATATTTAGGAAACACGTTGTTCTAACAGCAACTATAATTTTTTAGACCTTTCAATTGACAAAGTCAAACTTTTTGAATTTTTCCGGTTAGCTATTCAATTGTAATTGAAGAAAAACGGCGCGCTGCGGGGTTTCCCTCATAGCCCGACTAGAAAATCATGAACGGGTCTCATCAGGTTCAGATAAGGTTGCCTGATCCGAGAAGTCCGGGCCATATCTGGCTATCAAAGCCTCGTCATGCTCGGCCCGTATCAGGCATGAAACGCATTGGTAGAACAGGGCCCGATCACGTTCACTGGCTCCGGACCCAGTGATGTACGTCTCTTGTCAGGGCTTGATCCGGTTAATATGAGATTATTTTTTCAAATAGAAAATTATCTTTTTTATGGTTAATTATTGATGGAGGACGATCAAATTCAATTTGTATAGTTGATTTATACTCTCCCTAAACCCGCATTAAAAAAAAAAAAGAAAAAAAATTGCTTTCACGGTTCTGGTGTTCCGTCCCGGTCACTCATCCAGTTACTAACCGCGCTCGAAGCTGCTTAACTTTGATGATCGCTAGAGTCCCGTGTGTCCTGGTCTGCTACTCTGAAATTCTTGAATGTGATAATTCTTATGGGCTATATAAATCGGTAGTTGCGCTTTTACGCATACACACTCGGATCGAAACTAATAAATTATTCTCAATACTTGACGGGTTTTCTTCTCAACAATTATTATAATTATTAGTCTTGACCTATACGGTTAATTAGACACATAAGGGCTAGACGTGATCACTTTCGCTCAAGATTCACCATATAAGACGAGCTTGCCTCACTCTAAATAGATCAAGGCCAAGTATATGATGTATACGGTATGCCGGAGCCCGGCAAGGCGTATTTCCAGTTGACAGGGCCTGACCAAGCGGGTTTGAGGTTCACCGGATACCGGCAAGCCTTAATTGAAATAGATCAGGGCCTGACAGGGTTGTCAAAGGCTGGCTAGCCTTATTTCACATCAATCAGGGCTAGGTACATAGCATATACGGCTTGCCGGAGGCCAGCAAGCCAGATATGGCCCATATTCGTACCTGATTAAGCATGTCTGATGTCAGGCTGCCGTGCTTATGTGGCACTCGGCTTTGGTGTGACATCAAGTCAACCTTACGATTTTTTTAGTCGGGAGGGTGACCAATCTAGGGTTAAAAATTTTAAGGTCCCTTAAACGCGAAGAATTCTTGCTCAGCATGTCACAGAATGGTATCATAAATTTGGAAGTACTGCAAGGGTCAACAGTGACTCACTTCTAATTGGTCGATGGCATGTAATCAACCAATTCATAAGTTAAAGTTGTGGCCAATATTTTTTACATTAATGAAGAAAAATAATTTGAAAGTCATCCTCCCATACTTTCTTGATAAATTTAATTTGAGCAATAGATCTTAATCAGTATTTAAATTACAGGAGGCACAGTAGCAGCTTTAAATGTCGGCCACTGGCAGCTTTGCGCCCGTTGACACTGTAAACTGGTTGGCACAAGCTTCTTAAGTAACGGAAGCCTATCACTCCATCGTTCCTTCGACAGACCATTCATCTATTATTATTTCGTGTGAAACCATAGTGTAACTACGTAGTGTGATAGAAGTTGTTTTTTATTCCAACAAAAAAAGACCATAAATATAATGTCGAGAGCAAACCAGACAGGGGGGTCTCTCTTGGCATGTGGAATTTGTTATGCATGACCCAAGGAGGTACAGCTAGCCCCCTTGTTGGAAGTAAGAACCAAATTATATTTAAACAAAAAAAAAGATGAACTTTAAAAAAACTGTAAGAAATCGTGCGATCAATGATGGATGAAAAGGAGAGTTCAGTTTGGGAAAGTAATTGAAAAATATTACGCATCATCTGAAAAATAGAGAGAAAAAAATGGTGACGAGGAACAAAAAAAATTAATAAATGATATACCTCGTGCCTCGTTTTACAGTTGAGGTTGAAAGAAAAAAAGTATAGTCAAACTGGAAATTTTTTACCCTTCTAAACCTAGTTGCAGATTACGGGTTTCTATGGGTTTCCATTGTACAATTGTTGATTTCACCACTAAAACAATGGAAAACTAATTTTTCCAAGGGGAAAAGAAAATTGAGTTCGACTATACAAATGTTTTTTCCCTTCTTTTTTTGGTTGTCTGTTTGTAATTAGTTTATGGTTCGCATACAGATTATATTTTTTAAAATATTTTCTTTTGTGAAAAGAGAACACTTAGTGAGTGAAAAGAAAGAAATGGGGAAAAAGTTATTTACACTCATTAAATCACTTTCATACTGTTTGATTTCATCTTTCTGTTTATTTCTTTTTTGGCACCCCGCTATTTACGGAAGTACAATAATATGGAAAATTTTCACGTGATCGCCACACTCATGAATAAATCGATAACCCGAACCTCGTGATAACGAATTAAAGTAGATAAAAATAGTGAAAAGCAATAACATAAAGATGATTTGGAAATGAAGCATATTTAAAAAATATATGAATAGCGAGTTAAAGAGGGAGAGAAAAAAAATTGAAAGAGAAAAAAACAAGAGGAATGAGTTTTGACGTGATTAATGAAGCTGATACGTGCTCGGGAAAAAATAATTATAAAGCAACCGAAAGTGTTGTTATGTTTTCTTTGTTTCCGTATCTATTAATGACTTTATCTATGATATTCCCTAATTATAATTTAAATCCCTAGGAAACGAAAGAATGCAAACTAATCAACACTTACCTTTTGTCCTCCTTCGCAGAAAAACAACTCAAATATAAAATTAAAAACGATAAAAAAAATTTGAACCGATGAAAAACAAAAAACGATTCCCTGGCCCTCCTTCAATTTACCTTCATCCATAAGAATCCTCTAACAGAAGAAAGTGACGAAAAAAAGTAACAAAGCGTACATGTATAAAACAAATACAAAAGTGTATTTCGTAAAAATACGAATTCTCGTTGCTGAAAAACTTACTGCATAAGGTTCAGGTGTAAACAAAGAGTGGAAAGAAATGTATATAAAAGCATCAGAGAGAATGAAGAGAGTAAAGAAAATAGAATGAAGAAAACGAAGATCATTGGTGAATCAGGCATACCTCTTTTGAAAGAAGTGAAACAACAGCCTGATGAGTAAATATACTTTGTGGTAATTGTCTTTTGTAGAAGTCACAACAAGCATCCACCTATCCAGAAGGACATTATAGAATTGCAAAAAGAAGAGTTTGTGCATTATAAGGAAGTTCCAAAGCAAATTATTTGGTTGAGAGGATTTAAGAAACAAACCGTAAAAGATTTATGCAGAATAGGAAGTGGTGAAAAATAAATGCAATGTGCAGGAAGTAATTAAAATGTGTCCGATTTATTTCTCTCTTCGCTTCATTCCTCCCCTCGTACTTGGTTTCCTTCTCAGCTAAATTATTAATCCTCTGTAGAGAAAATATTACTAAACCCTGACCGACGGTGGTGGCTGTGCAATTATAGTGTGGGATTGGCATGCGGGAGACCCGGGTTCGATTCCCGGGGGGGGGGGGGGGAATTTGTGACACTCTGAATCTCACGGTTTCATTGTCGAGCGGGAGTCTCGCAAGAGACGACTGTACCTGGGCAGGTTTTTCCCTCGAATGAGGTTTCCCCTCGTCCTTCGGCGAATGCGGTACAGGGGGTTGGGGGGTAGGAAGGGAACAAATCGTAAAGACCCGAAAGGGTATACGAGAAGAAAACAAAATTTTCATTTATTACTAAACCCTGTCGGTGTAAAGGCAGGTGGGCGGGGGGAAGCGTCGTTTGTACTTGTTCAAGTCTGCAGGCGACACCGTGTAGGGGAAAAGGCCGGGCTAGTGACAACCCTCACAGAACGACTGTATGCTGTCGCGTAGACTGCTAGTTACCACGAAGGTTGTCTATGACCGCTGTCTTTCTCACTAGATTATACCATCTACATTTGCCTATTTTATTTAATAATTTCTATAGATGTAATACTAATTTTAAAATAGTTGAAATATTCCCACGGTTTTGAAAACAAGAGAATACAGAATTTTCGAAAGTATGTATGAGAAATTCGAAGGCAGGAAATGAGTAACAAACCTTAAAATTCCTTAACGTAGTTTTGGCCACTCAAAATGAAAGTCCTTTGTATTATTTTTTCTTATAGAGTTTTCGAGTCCAATTTGAATTTTACATGAAACCGTTTGGACTGTAAAACCTGTTCCCGAAGGCAGTGTAGGTTTTCCGAGAGAAACTCAAGTATTTTCTATCTCCCTCTAAAAACCACACATAAGGCCCTTTGTTCGAGTCACGTAGACTTGAGGCTGGGCCAGATCGAGCGATCACGGGGGTGTAAGACCAACCCTATCGACTGAGGTCAAGGCCACGATTGGTCCCTTACACTTTCCTGTGGGTTGAGCTCCTCGTCTTCGACACTTAGACTAATTTTTAGAGTTAGAGTAAAGTCAGGTTCACTCCATACGTGGATTAGACAGGTTCAGAGAAATTGTTATAATCTTCCCAAGTTCAAAGGTCAAAACTGTTGCAAAGTATTGTTCCAAATTATAAAAGTGAATATAAATATGCGGATTGGATTATTTCGCAAAATTGGGGTTTGTGTTCAATTATTTGAATATAAAATTCCTGCACTTGTGGAACAGAGTGTTTCGCACTGTGCGGGCATCGGACCCGTCATCTGATCAATACGGCATCACCCAGGAACGTAACATTTTTGGTGACAGCGGTGGGATAGATTCAAAATAAAAGCAATATTAAAGCCCGCTTGGATGGATTTTTGCCCGACATGTCCCTAGAAAATTCCCCAGAAAATTGTCAAACAAAAGCATTTTACGACGTCACTAATTACAACCGTATGGTTACACTACAAAATCTGATTTTTGTTTGAAAAAACAGTTAATTTATTCCCCCGTAACGGTAACTGTGTTTTGAAGGGGAGAAACAGGTTTTTATATTTTTAATATTCACTAGAAAATAACACAAAATGAACACCACCATCTCCCCTAGTCACACTCACCACTCGCATGGCACTCTGTCAATATGGCGACGGTAAATATCCAAAATAATAAACACTTATTCCAATTTTCACACACACTAGGCACTCTCGAGAACCAATTACCGTTACGTGAGCTATTTCTGACTATGTTTCGCGAGTTGTTCCGAAGGGATTAGACACCGCTAACTCCCACAATCCATGATGGCGTAATTGAGGCGATCAGCTGTCGCCATACTGTCTCTCTCAGTTATACTGAAATTTGCCAGATGGCGCCACTGAAACCCCCGAATCTCGGCGTACGGAAATGAGAATTGTCGAGCGGATAGCTCAGGAGTGTAACACAATAAGGGCCCACGGGTACCAAGCATTCGACATCTCACTCTCACTAGTCGAAATGCAGCAACACTCCGTATTCCACCATCCTATAACCGCCACAATAATAACAATAATAATAATAATAATAATAATATTAATAATAATAATAACCGACGGAGATACTCGCAAGCTCATGAACATCCATAGGAGCCTGCATCCCCGGTCTTCGTGTCCGCGTTTATACCTCCCGCGAGATAGTGGAGGACGAGGACTTCTCAGTCTAGAATCTCTCCATGAGCGCTTGGTCCTTGGCTTGGCCTGTGACGTCATGAATGGCTTGGATCCTTTCTTGGAGTTTGTTCATGATCATGAGCTTCATGGAATTCAAGCCTTTCTCTATAAGACAGCGGATTGCGCAGCTGAGGCTCTCGACTTGGAATTTCGTCGTGGCCGAGGTGGTCAATTGGCTCGTGATTCATTAGTCAGCATGACTAAATCTCGGCGAAGAGCGACCACCAAGGAGGCGGAGCAGTCCACCTTGCTCCGCCGGCACGTTGACATGGCGTATTCTTCCGTCATGCAGAGGAGCAGGGGCTGTCCGTCCAGTTGACTTTCTCTTTCTTGCTTTCGGCTGGCTTGATGTCTGAAACTGAGAGTTTCATTTGCGCGTGCCAGGATGGCGTGATAAACATTCTGGTCTATCGAAGTCGTGTTATGGGATTGCAAGTTCCGGATGTTAGGTGTCGGGCTTGCAAGCAGTCGCCGGAAACTCTGATGCATCTTTTGTCGGCTTGTCTAACGTATGCAATCACGAGTTATATCTATCGTCATAATGCGGCTTTGAGAGTGTTGTATTATCATTTATGGCACTCTTATGGAATAGACAGGACGCCGGTGCTGCCTTATGCTCCGGGGGATGTTGAGTTCGTCGTTGTGAATGAGAGGTATAAGATTTATTGGAACTTCTTGTTTGTGACCATCAGGCCTATCGCGGCGACGAAGCCTGACCTCGTCCTCGTTGATTTTGATGACAAAATCATCTACGTCGTTGAGTTCTCGGCTCCTGCCGGGAACAATATATCAATGAAGGAAGAGGAAAAGCGGCTCAAATACCAGCCTCTTCTGTTTGAGCTACGTCAGCTGAATCGGGGGTTCAGGGTCAAGTTGATTGTCCTCATTATTGGTTCTATCGGCGGAATGAGGCCGTCTTTTGTATCTGCGCTTCAAGTGATCCCAGCCTGCAGGCGGAATGCCTCCATATTGGCTGGCCAGATGCAGAAGGCTGTCATCGTTGGGTCCCTTCGGCTACTTAGGCAGCATGATTCCGGACTGCAGTAGGGCTCACCCTCTGGTTAGAGGGAGCACTTCTGCAGAGCGATTAGGAAAAGTTTGTATCGCCTAGTTTGCTGAGCGGTCTTCGAGGTGAAGTCGGAGCCCTCGAGGATCGTTAAGTGATCTCATTGAGATAATAATAATAATAATAAAAACTCTAAGAGAATTAGAATTTAGAGAGAAAAAAATTCCGTTTCACCCAGCCGGGAATCGAACCCGGGTCTCCCAGATACGCGTCGGGCACTCTCACCGACTAAGCCACCGGGAACCACAGAAATTCACTCTCAAATTCACCTCCTACACCGCCTAACCTCCTTTAGGCATTGAAGAATTCTAAGAGAATTAGAATTTAGAGAGAAAAAATTTCCGCTTCACCCAGCCGGGAATCGAACCCGGGTCTCCCAGATACGCGTCGGGCACTCTCACCGACTAAGCCACCGGGAACCACAGAAATTCACTCTCAAATTCACCTCCTACACCGCCTAACCTCCTTTAGGCATTGAAGAATTCTAAGAGAATTAGAATTTAGAGAGAAAAAATTTCCGTTTCACCCAGCCGGGAATCGAACCCGGGTCTCCCAGATACGCGTCGGGCACTCTCACCGACTAAGCCACCGGGAACCACAGAAATTCACTCTCAAATTCACCTCCTACACCGCCTAACCTCCTTTAGGCATTGAAGAATTCTAAGAGAATTAGAATTTAGAGAGAAAAAATTTCCGTTTCACCCAGCCGGGAATCGAACCCGGGTCTCCCAGATACGCGCAGGGCACTCTTACCGACTAACAAGGAACACTAGGCTCTTCCCCTCCGATTTCGATGAAACTCATATGTTGTAGAGGACTCGAAACTAAGCGACACGTATTTTTTTTATCGGCGGATACGCAGTTTTAAGGGGGGAAACCATGGTCAGAAGGTGACCACTTTTGGGGGTGATTTTTCAATTCCACCTATAAGAAGGGAATTTTCGTAAATGTTCATTATGGGAATAAATAGCTCGTGAGGAATTATGAAAATCACAATTGATAGTTCCTCCGGGGGTTGAAATTTGGAGGGTAAACTACCCCTGTAAAGACTTCATTTAAAAAAAAAAAAACTATGATTCAGAATTTTATGAAACCAACTGCGTTGGATGGAACATGGAAAAATGCGGAATGCCTTTTTTTGGTGTTGCCCCAGAACTGGAGTTTTCTAGGGTGAAAAAAATAATTTCCTGGCAACATCATCCACCAAGGTGGTGGGGTTATTTATTCATTCCGTTGAGGTAATGTATAGCTTATGAGAAATCGTGAGAATATCCATTAATAGTTCCTCTCAGGGTTGAAGTTGACGGGGTAATTACCCCCGCGAAATAATATTTTTTTATCAAACAACTATTGTCTTTCACGGAAATGATTGCATCGGAAGAGATATGAAATAATACAGTATTCCTTTTTATGAAAGAATAAAATTGGATTCCAGATATCCCAAGCCTCAATTTTGATTTCAATAATCCGCACGTGAAAATGATATTTTTCCAAAATTCGGCGATAAACGAATAACGATAAAAATAGATCAAAGAAAAGATTCTCTGGAACAAAATTTCCTTCTTCTTCAGGTACAGCAACAGAGTGATTATATTTGAAGAAAAAGCAGTGACGAGTACGAAAAAAAATTTGCTAAATAATCGGAATTTTTCCATATCGTTCAACGAATGATTGAACTTGTTTTTTTCATATGTCGGAGGAACCGGGGTAATGGTTCTAAGAGACTTCATTATTATAGTATATATGTGATGATAACATACTGCTGAAAGCGATAATAAATCCAAACAAAATGCAAATAGCCGTGCACGCATCACCTATATCCAAAAATAGGTAATCCATCATGCAGTAATCATGTATTATTGGTAACCCTGAATATTATTCACTTCCATTTTGCGCAGCGTTCAGTTTACGTAAACACATCACGGCAAAACTGTCTCTTGTTAATCGTATATTCCGAATTCCTTTCATCATGAGATTCAATCTAGCCCAGGCACTTTAGATTTTAGTGCTCGATTAATTCCGAGGCCGATGATAATATACCAAATTGTTGAGAAAATTCCCCTGAACAACATATCAAAAAAGGTCCTGTCCGGATGGACCACCAAATTAGTTATTAATGAAAAACTATCAATTATTTATGCGCCAACGCCAAGAATACTCATAACTTGAGTTGGATACATCCAATTGGGATAAAAAAAATACTAGAATTTAGAGGATGAAATTATCTATGAATTCATAGCGAAAACCTACACTCAAAAACTTACGGTTTTTGCGTAAAAAATTCCCAAAGACTTTTTTCCTTTGATTTCTGCTAGACGATCAGCCGCTCTTTTAGCTCCTCCCCTTTTGACGCGCGCGCCTCGTGTAACGCCGTGCCATGCGCAGTAAGTTTGAAATCAGACTATGAACGCTGCGTATTCATACTGTGAACTTTATCTATCAAGATAATAGATATATTGAATGTATTTATTATTTTTTGGTGATAGGAATAAATTAAACATTCAAGACAGGGTTTAAGTATCAACTTGTCGCAAGGATTATTTTTATTCTGATGTTAAAATGTACCCGCATTTGCCTAGGGCCGAGGGATAACCTCACTGAGGAAAACCTGACCAGGTACGCGCCTTCATGATTAATGTTACAGTGATTGAAATAAATGATAAAATATTGGGGGAGTGTGGTACAAAATGATGGTTCATTTTACCTCACTGTCCCCTAAATTTATAAATTTGTAACTTGTTGAATGATTAATTTTTAAAATTTATGTGTCGTTGTGTGTTCCTCCTCGGTTGGTCGTCCAAGTTCAATAGCAGCTCTGATCTGTGAATAAAAACGAATGATTAATTATATCATTCAATTGTTGTTAGTTAATCAATAGGAATATTAATTATTGACATTTACCTCTTCCAGTGGAAATTTTTTATTCCCTCAAACGTCGTTTCTTGATCACCGTTGGCTCACAGTCACTCTGTACATCATCAGCTTCATCAACTGTCATTGAATGCTCTTCCTCAGCAGATTGGGTACATTCATCAGTTTCCTCAGCCTGGACTCCTTCAGTCATGTGTTCACTGATCAGAGAATCAAAGTGATTCGATAATACATCACTAGAATCGTTTGAACTCTCACATGTGTCACAAGAAGTATCGATCTCCATCGAATTGAGGCACGAAGTTCCATGGCATCCTGAACAAATGCTGGAACACTTCAGGCCAGCTTTCCTGCATCCACACCGACTTGAACAATTTCCTTTGCACGTACAAAATATCATCTTCAGGATTTCTTCTGGAGCAGGAGGTATTTTCGTCATAGTGGGGAAGAATATTTGATTTCTTAATTCCCAACCCCAGTCACTTGGATTCAGCTGATTGCCAAGCCACTTTTGCACTTGGAAGTATACACGCAGACCATGTTCTTCAGTTGCCCCAGCCGTGGGTGGAAGTTGTGCTAAACGTACTTCTGTTTTCAAACGAGCAGCAGATAACAAAAAACGGTCATAACGAAAGCTGTTCACGGATGTCTTATCTTCAGCAGCACCATAGAGAGCAAGCATCAAGCGTTCACCTGCCAGTTTGATGTTGTCTTTCGTTGAGCACGGATTGTTGAAGACCTCCACATCAGCCTGGAGTTTGTTTCGTTTTTTCAACACGTTCAAAAGGGTTTTTTTCCCCTTTGAAAAATCGAGCTGGTCGTGTCACATCCTGTGAAAGCGTGGCTGAACAATATTGACGATTTAGATCTGCATGCTCCTTTGTTGAATATACTGCGGTTGCAACTCTACCGCTGCCCTGCTTCATAAAGTGAATTTCTCGTGCTGCTGGAGTTAGCGCAATCAGTAGGACTAGCAAGTCCACATCCTGGCCGACAACCACGACCTTCTCATCACAATTGAGCAGCTCAATTGCAGTAATAGCAATCAATTGATCAGCATCTTCAGGTGCTTGTTTGACTGCTATTCCAGCGCTGCTAAGTTGAACCTTGAGAAAATCGATCAGCCTGTCCTTATTTTTATCATTTGATAAAAACTTTGCTTGAGTTAAACGTACGGTCATATCCTTTTCAAAGACAACTTCTGTGCTGCTGTTTATCTTTGAACGTCTGAATCTCTCGTACGATTTTACTCCCACGTCAGTTTCTTTGTAACCATCAAACACAACTGTTGAATTGACTCCATAATTTCTGATGATGAAATCCTCGTAAAGTTTCAGAATTTGTTGATACGTACTTCCGAGTGGCCAGACAACTTTGTGCAACAAAAATCCACCATCGATGACTATCCTACACTGAGTTAAATCGATATGAGTCATTGGATGAGACTGGAAGGCACTGTAGAGGTCCGATTTCTTGGATTTCCCCATTCCACCCTGGTCATCAAATAATGAGAGAGGAAACGGAGCTAACTCGTAGTTCAACGCTGTTACTGCCAAGTCATTGTCATTTTTTGATACGGCTGCAATTCGTTGGAATAAAAGCGTTAAATTGACAGCTACAATTTCATCGTTGATCTTCATTCCACGGTGGGTAGTTGCGATTGATTTTACACGAATCGTACGTTTCATCTTCACGTCTGCGGCATTGGCTCCAGTCATTCCCTTCATTGCAGTCAGTCCGATTTCAATGGCTTTGTCACAATTCACCTCATCACCACCACACAGTCCATCTGCAATGGACATAACTTTGAGAGAGTTGTTTGTAGTGAAAGGATCATGTACAGTGAGCCATTCCACGAACTTTATGTAATCCTCGGTATCTCTCTTCATGCTGCTTCGTCTCCAATCTGTATGTTGTTCAGTGGTAGCTGATCGAACTCCGCAAAAGGTTTCGAATGCTTCCATGACTTCATAAGCGATTGGCATACCAAGTACCCATCTCGCTATGACTCCTTCTTTGTTGATGCCACGACCATGAGTGAGACCACCAGAGATCTTCATGACGAGCATCAGTGTCTGCTCCACCGTCATGTCAGTCCAAATCCCTGCCCACTTCTTATCAGATCGTCAAATAGTGAAATTCCTTTGCGTGGTAAATTTGTGGTATTCATCGGGTGACATGATGTTTGGTAACTGCAACATATCCTGAAGGTAGATGTGAGCGGATTTAGCATAGGCCAAGCGACCAGCTGCATGAAAAATGGATAGCATGTCTCGCACACACTGAAGATGGAGTTGCCAGTTTCCAAGACGTTCGGCTTCAATGAATTGCATAACTAAAGTAACGCAATGAAAATATTGCAACCATAATCGTGATGTACGGCTACCATTTCCGAGACTCTCCATAGCTTCCAGCATCTTCTTCGTCATTTCAATCAACTGCTCATCTTCATTTATATTTTGAAGCGTTGGTGGTTGAAGATTGAAGTCTTGCAGAAGTTCCGTGATGTGTTGGCGGTCCTCGTCGTTCACGCAGTTTCCATGTCTGGCAATTAAGGCACCCAATGCAGTATAAACGAGCAAGTGACCTCTGATTGCTCTACTGAAGGCATGTCCTGTGAGCATATGATCTACAGTATTACCCGCATAAACTGTGCCTAGGAGTTGCTTTAAGCCACTGCCATCCATAATGTGTCCGATAGCTCCTAGGAATGACATGAGACGATGAAATCCTCCTAATCTAACAACTACGTCCGTTAAGAGATGGCTGTCGTTGGCAACTATTTCTCTGGCTTTTATATAGAGGGGTTGATCGAATGTTACGAAACACGTTTTCTGGTTCAATCGTAGGCAGTCTCGAGCTGCAGTATGCAAAACGGTGTTGATGGTGTCCATATCAGATGGGGGTAAATTGACAAACGGCAAACAATAAATTTGTGATACGCTGTACTGGGAATCGTGGCTGATTGTCCCCATATATCCTCTCCAACTTGCAGTATTGGGGATAACCAAAAGTTTGGCACAAATGTGAAGAGAGTAGGCAGTTGGTAATGCCTTACGAGAGCCAAGATCAATCAGAGACACGTCAGCGAACGTAATAGCTTTTAATCCTGATTGCTTGCCGGTCAGTCGATTATAATGTACAACTGGAACATTGATATTAGATGCCAACTCTTGAGCTTTTGGGATAGACGACAACTTTTTTATTTCTCCTTGACGACTGATTGCAGACTTTGGAGTGCCGCAGCAAATACCTCCCATACTATGGAAGGTGCTGAATCCATCGATACTGCATACGTTGTGGTCAGCATTATCAAAAACGTGTTGCATATACGCATTCTCGTCCAGCTTTTTGTCACAGCTCATGATAGCTGAAGCTTCATAAAGACTGACCTTCGAGTATGATGCAGAAAAACCCAAGCTATGCAAAACGTCAATGATCAATCGCGTGCCGAATTTTTTACTGAAGTAAACACCAGTAGCTAACTGAACCGATGAAATGAGTGATCTTGGACGTGCTATTGATACAATAGCGTGGGCAATGCTGTCACGTTTCGTAGTAAGTTTCTCCTCAATATTTTTCTTGCCTTTCAGTAACACTCGATCCAAGAAAGTAGTTAAACTGTCAGGTATATCTTCTTCGACATTATTGAATAATTCTTCCGGCGAAGGATACGACGAAGTATTATACACTCGGCTCCTGATGTCCTCTCGAATGATGTCGGCCGCAGCAAGGACTATATGGAGTCGTTCCTCTTCTGGCGTTGTAGCCTTCTGTTGATACCAGCTATCGACTAAAATCTTGTAACCAGTATTACGAAAACAGACGATAGTCGATTTTCCTGGATACTCGATGATGATAATATCATAGCCGTACTTATTACGTAGCTTCTGTTTGAATGTTGCAGGTGTTGTTGTGAAACCTTCCAATTTGTCCATCAATTCTGCGAGAGAAAATTGACAATCCTCACTTTCCTCCACGTAGCGGCATACTTTAGGAAAGGCAGTTTCTACATCCTCTATTCTTGGTCGTCCTGGACAATTTTCAGATGCGATGTAGGTGAATTGACGATAACACGTGTTATGGTATCGAGCCTGGGCCTCCAGTAACGATGTTGACTGGATTCTCTTCTGAACAGTCTGCGCCCATTCATCGTTGCGAAGACTGATGAATCTTTCGATTTGTACCTGTAATTGGTTTGTGGCTACCAGTCGTCCAGGTTTATTAATCGGCTTCCATAATGTGGCACATAGAAAACAATTAGTCTCGAAATCAAAAGCTTCTGGCTCCGGTTGTGTTGATGATGATGATGGAATGGGTCCCTTTTTCTTCGATAAATTGTAGCTAACACGACAAGATTCATGAACGCGCACTTCAGTCAAATTTTCACGAACCTTCCACTTGTCATTCCCTCTTTGTTTACTTTTGGCGATGGAAGTATTTATGCCCTTTTGTTTCATCGATTTAACGTCACGACCATCGGCTAAACTTTCATCACAAATAAAGCAAAAACCCGGATGAGACATTGTAGAATATTTTAAGGAGAATCAGTATTCACACAACACGAAGAATCTGGCAAACTGTTCATTATGAAGACGCACAGAAACTGGAAAGACACCGTTAGCTTGGGTCCACCCTAATTCAACAGATGCAAGGACAGCTGGGGCTCCAGAGAGTAATGGAGGGGGGCAGGTACAAAAACGGTCCGTATCCAAGTATATCGAAAAGGTCACCTCACATATACACACGAAATCACTATTTGCAAGAAATAGAACACNAAACTGGAAAGACACCGTTAGCTTGGGTCCACCCTAATTCAACAGATGCAAGGACAGCTGGGGCTCCAGAGAGTAATGGAGGGGGGCAGGTACAAAAACGGTCCGTATCCAAGTATATCGAAAAGGTCACCTCACATATACACACGAAACGGGAGGGCAAAACTAGACAGTGATGTCTTGGACTCTGCGGGGGGGTCCAGGTAGTGCCAGGTAGCATGAATCATTCCACTTAGTACAAAGGTAAAAAATCCAATTATAGGAAGAGTCTACACTCAATGATATCAAACGTGGCGACGATGCCAGTAGCATCTTTACTGCTTTTGGATTTAGAAAATACCCAACAATAATTTATAATACACAAGTGATGCCAAAATTATTCAGTGCTTTATTTTATACGATCTGCGATTAAATTTTTGTATCAAATAAAAACAACCAACGTGTCCAAAAATCACGCGATTGAATGATTAAATAAAAATCGTATATCTCATGATTTCAAACTTCCTGCGCATGGCGCGGCGTTACACGAGGCGCGCGCGTCAAAAGGGCAGGAGCTAAGAGAGCAGCTGATCGTCTATCAGAAATCAAAGGAAAAAAGTCTTTGGGAATTTTTTACGCAAAAACCGTAAGTTTTTGAGTGTAGGTTTTCGCTATGAATTCATAGATAATTTCATCCTCTAAATTCTAGTATTTTTTTTATCCCAATTGGATGTATCCAACTCAAGTTATGAGTATTCTTGGCGTTGGCGCATAAATAATTGATAGTTTTTCATTAATAACTAATTTGGTGGTCCATCCGGACAGGACCTTTTTTGATGTTGTTCAGGAGAATTTTCTGAACAATTTGATATATTATCATCGGCCTCGGAATAATTTCTCTTTACACATATTTTTCGAGCTAAAGTGCCTGGGCTAATCCTATAAACGTTATTAAGATCCTCATGGCAACATTTGAAGTGCTGAATCTTGGCGAAACCCCTGTGACTAATGAAGAACGAGAATTGGCAACTCATTTCGAGAATATATTGCAACGAACTATGGAGGAATATAATGGGGTGGAAATTATTGAAGAATCAACTCTTGATTTCCAAGAGTCATACAAAGACATCGAAATGATACCAATTGAGGATACAGAATTCCAACCACATCATAAAGAATCATCTGATAGTTGTTCAGAGGATGACGAACTTGTAGATTATGACTATAAAAAAAGAGCAGTCGAATACTGGAGGAGTGCAAAAACAAAGAAAAATCTGTCTATAAAAACTGTTTCCAATAAATTCAAAAGAGTGAAATCGGTCCAGCAATTACGTCGTTGGGCACATCAAGTCAATAAAGGAGGAACTTATATGGAAAAGTTGAAACGAATATCAGAGTACACGTTGAAAAATATGAAAAATGCTATCGATGCGGGGCTAATTGTTCGTGATGCCGACCTACGAAGATGGGCTCTGCAAGCTCAACGAGATATTGGATATCAAGATATTCGTTTCAAGGCCTCGGCATGGTGGCTACATTACTTCAAAAGAGCTCATCGCATCACATCTCGCAAGATTACTAAATTCGTCACACGTAAAACAATGGAAAATCAAAAAGATTTACAAAAAACAGCGGACGAATTCCTGCAACAGATCAAATCATATTTTGAGATTTATGGCTTGCAAAACATCTATAATTCTGATCAGAGTGGTTTCCAATTGGAAACGCATTCGGGGCGAACTTTGGCGGAAGAGGGGTCTAAAGAAGTCTCATGCATTGTACAATCTGTAACATCAACGACACACAGTTATACCATACAACCCACCATACCAGCAGGTGGAAAATTATTGTCACCTCTGTTCATTGTTTACAAGGAACCTTCCGGAACGTTTGGTCCAAGGGTTCAGAAGAATCTATTCAGACTTTCTACTGTTTACATAACGGCTTCAAAGTCTGGGAAAGTGACGTCTGGTAAGACGATATTTCAAACTTAAGATGTAACAAACTTATTCATACTGATTGTAATGTTCATCCCATTGCAACTATTCCAGAGCACTTTAAAATTCGCTGGAAGAAGTATTCTTCCCAAACGTGGGACCAAAAAGTCTACTGCTAATCGATTCATGGAGTGGACATTGCTCTCAAGTGATAGAACAGGCAACTCCTCGGAATGAAGAATTATTAACTATGTTAATCCCCAAAGGAACTACCGGAAAAATTCAACCTCTTGATGTGTACGGCTTCAGGATTTGGAAAAATTACGTCCTTCATTTTTCAGATACGGTTGTTCCCTTAAATCATCATATTAATTTGCATGCGCGGAATAATGTGATCAAATTGCAATCTTTAGTCCATAATCAATTATCATCACCGAGGTATCAAAACCTATTTCGTTACGCTTGATTCTAGAGTGGCTACATTGCTAAAAAACCAGAGGAATTTGATAATCCTTTCGATTTTGCGTTTGGACAATCTTCTAATCCAAAATGTGAAGTTGATGGTTGTTCTAATGTTGCGGTAGTTAGATGCTCGTGGTGCAGAAAGTCTCTCTGCATGCACCATTTTTTTTATGAATATCATTTCTGTACTCATTATGTTCCCTAGTAAACTATATATACATATATATATTTTGAATAATTCATAGTTTTCGACAAAATCAAACTTGCGCCTCTGAAAATTCCAGTTTCGAGCAAAAAAATGAAAAACCAGTTTCCGCATTTTTTTTTGCATCGGGTGCTCTTCCTACTGGGCTATCCGGCCCCTAGCTGCATTCTTTCATGTTTTTTTCGAATACTATTGGTTTTATGCAAATTTGAACAATATTTTTTTTTTTCTGAAAGACACAATTTTCATGAGGGTAGTTAACCCCCAAATTTGAAACCTCAGAGTGAGTAGTGATTGTGATTTCCATAATTCCTCCCCAGCTATTCATCAGTTGGCTAAATTGAATAAATAACCTCACCACCTTGGTGGATGATGTTGCCGGGAAATTATTTTTTTCACCCTAGAAAACTCCAGTTCTGGGGAAAAACCACAAACAGGTATTCCGCATTTTTCCGTGTTCCATCAAACGCAGTTGGTTTCATAAAATTCTGAATCATAGTTTTTTTTTTTTGAAAAATGAAGTCTTTACGGGGGTAGTTTACCCCCCAAATTTCAACCCCCGGAGGAACTATCAATTGCCATTTTCATAATTCCTCACGAGCTATTTATTCCCATAATGAACATTCAACAAAATTCCCTTCTTATAGGTGGAATTGAAAAATCACCCCCAAAAGTGGTTACCTTCTGACCATGGTTTCCCCCCTTAAAACTGCGTATCCGCCGATAAAAAAAAATACGTGTCGCTTAGTTTCGAGTCCTCTACAACATATGTGAGTTTCATCGAAATCGGAGGTGAACACCTCTCTAGTGTTCCTTGTAAGCTACCTGGAACCACAGAAATTCACTCAAATTCACCTCATACACCGCCTAACCTCCTTTAGGCATTGAAGGATTCTAAGAGAATTAGAATTTAGAGAGAAAAAATTTCCGTTTCACCTAGCCGGGAATCGAACCCGGGTCTCCCAGATAGGCGTCGGGCACACTTGCCGACTAAGCTACCAGGAACCACAGAAATTCACTCTCAAATTCACCTCATACACCGCCTAACCTCATTTAGTCGCAAACGAGAAGTTCCAGTAAATCTTGCACCTCTCATTCACGACGATGGACTCAACATCCCCTGGAGCATAATAATGATAATACAGCACTCTCAAAGCCGCATTATGATGGTAGATATAACTCGTGATTGCATACGTCGGACAAGCCGACAAAAGCTGCATCAGAGTTTCCGGGGACTGCTTGCAAGCCTGACACCTAACATCCCGAACTTTCAATCCTATAACATGACTTCGATAGACCAGGGTGTTTATCACGCCATCTTGACACGCGCAAATGAAACTCAGTCTCAGACATCAAGCCAGCCGACTTCAAGAAAGAGAAAGTCAACTGGACGGACAGCCCATGCTCCTCCACATGACGGAAGAATACGCCATGCACGGGCTTGTCAACGTGCCGACGAAGCAAGGTGGACTGCTGCGCCTCCTTGATGGTCGCTCTTCGCCGAGATTTAGTCATGCTGGCTAATGAATCACGAACCAACTGACCACCTCGGCCACGACGAAATTCCAAGCCGAGAACCTCAGCTGCAGAATCCTCTGTCTTATAGAGAAAGGCTTGAATTCCATGAAGCTCATGATCTTGAACAAACTCCAAGAAAGGATCCAAGTCATTCATGACGTCACAGGCCAAGCCAAAGACCAAGCGCTCATGGAGAGATTCTTGACTGAGAAGTCCTCGTCCTCCACTGTCTAGCGGGAAGTACAAACGCGGACACGAAGACCAGGGATGCAGGCTCCTGTAGATGTTCATGAGCTTGCGAGTATCTCGGTCCAACTGCTTCAGCTCATCCCTCCTTCATTTGAGCACGCCAAAGGAGTACAGAAGAACTGGAACAGCGAACATATTTGTTGCGGCTACTTTGTTTTTTCCGGAAAGTTCGGACTTCCAAACTTTCCGAAGCCGCCGACGATACTCCTCACGAAGAGTCTCTTTGACTGCCTCAGCCTTCACTATGGATCGCTGACTGAAGCCAAGATACCTATAAGACTCTTCGGCACCAAGATGTCCGGTGACGCTTCCGTCCACCAATTGGAGATCCCCTATTCCATCCCCAACCTTCCCCCTCTTCATATGGAAAACTGCGCAGTTGTCCAACCCGAAACTCATACCAACTGCTCGAGAGTACACCGCGACAACATCAAGCTGGAACTTGAGTTGCCGCTCCCCGGAGTCAAATAACTTCAGGTCATCCATATAGAATATATGGCTAACCTGATGCCTCCTGTCGCCAGGTCTCCCGGCTTGGTACCCACCAACAGCACGCAAAGTAACAGAAAGGGGCATCAGCGAAATGCAGAACAAGAGAGGGCTCAAAGCGTCACCTTGAAAAACTCCTCTCTTGTATTGCACCAACCTTGAAGTTACCCGACCCCCACCAGATGTTATGGTGAAGCGTATCCTCCAAAGTGGTGCAAGGTCTTTAAGGCACCTCACTATAATAGTTTCTACCGCAAGACACTCCAACAGCAGAAAGATGAGCTGATGGCTCGTGCTATCAAATGCCTTACGGTAGTCAACCCAGGCCACTGACAGGTTTCGATGATACTGCATCGAATCGCGCAATACACAGCGATCGACGAGTAAACTCTCCTTGCAACCTGACAGCGACCGCTTTGCCCCGCGCTGTTCGTAGATCTGCTGCCACACTGGCCGTATATCATACAAGATACGCTCATTCAAAACTTCTCTGAAGAGCTTGTATAGCGTATTCAAGCACGTTATTGGCCGATAACTCGCCGGGTTGGACAAGTCTTCCTTCTTCGGAAGCAGCACAGTTCTCCCCTCCACCAACCACTCAGGAATGGAAGCACTACCATCGATATACAACGTAAATATCCGGGCTAGATGGCTATGAACAGAGATAAACCTCTTCCGCCAACAGGCATTGATACCATCTAGACCCGGCACGGCATGGTTCTTCATACCCCGTAGCACAACTTGAATCTCCTCCCGAGTGACTGGGGTGAGTTCCGCACCCTGCCGGTGATGTCCTCCACAGAACCCGCGAAGCTCCTTAAGGGCTGGAGTTTCCATCATGAGATGAGGAACTTGACCATACAGTCCCCCCCAGAATTCCTCAACCTGCTCGACGGAGTGCATTTTGTCGGGCGCAGGCGCTAGCGGATCGAACCAACGGTTGGGGTCGCAGTGGAGGACGGAATTGTCCACCACTCGCCGCAACCGCTTCTCTAGGGACCGCTTTGTAGCCCCTAGAACTCGCACTCTCTCGACAAATCTCTCGTTGATAACAAGGAGGACCGCCTTATTCAGTGTGTGATGATGATAACGCAAGTTTGCAGATATTTTGCGAATGTGGGATGTGAAATCTCGACCAATCACAAGGAAATCAATCACACACTGAATTTGCGACGCCTGCTTCCGAGCCTCCTCGATTTTCCCCTGGAGCTGCGCAATTCGCCTTCTCATCTTCAGCTCAAACGCCCCCCTCGCAGGGGCTCGCGGCTTTAAACGGAGCGCCGCATTATATACAGCCCAGTTCAAGTCGAGCAAGTCAATGTCCGGGGGGAGCACTACAGCCAATGCTTCATACTCCAACGCCAGATGTCCAGGCCGAATACAGAACTTCCCCGTGACTCTCTCCTACCTTGATCCCATATCCCTCAAAGTTCGCTCCGGCACCTCATCACCATGCTGAGTAGGCTGCTCCGGCTGAGGATGGTCGCCTCTGACAGAAATCCGAGAGAAACGACCACCAGCCGCCGCGGAACAACGAGCAAATCATATCCCTGCCGACGCAAGCGACTGGCCTGATCCCGAAGATGTTGCGTGATACAATGCGAATACTCGGGGTGCATCGCACACCACAAGTCCCGCATCGTTGCCATGTATCTTCGCTGCGTTGGCTGACTATCTACCCAACATTGCATGAGATCCTGTTTGAGCTCCTCCGACCACTTAATCCTAAGGACAGCCAAGCCGCTACCATTGGATCCAGATCCGTCGCCCCTCCCCACTGATCCATGGTCCCCATCCGAGAGGGACCGTTTGTGGGGGGTTCTGCCGCGATTCGATGTTGGAACCGGGTATTCGAAGTTACGGGTGGTTAACCCGCAACTAACACGGCTATTGCAGCAGGATGGGGCACCATCCTGCTGGGCGACGGGCACGCCACCTTCCCTACGCTTTACGCGAACTTCGAGGGATATGGGATCAAGGGAGGAGAGAGTCACGGGGAAGTTCTGTATTCGGCCTGGACATCTGGCGTTGGAGAATGAGGCATTGGCTGCAGTGCTCCCCCCGGACGTTGACTTACTCCACTTAAACTGGGCTATATATAATGCGGCGCTACGTCTGAAGGCGTGAGCCTCTGCGAGGGGGGCGTTTGAGCTGAAGATGAGAAGGCGAATTGCACAGCTCCAGGGGAAAGTCGAGGAGGCTCGGAAGCAGGCGTCGCAAATTCAATGTGTGATTGATTTCCTTGTGATTGGTCGAGATTTCATGTCCCGCATTCGCAAAATATCTGCAAACTTGCGTAATCATCATCACACACTGAATAAGGACCCTCCTCATCAAGGAGAGATTTGTCGAGAGAGTGCGAGTTCTAGGGGCTACAAAGCGGTCTCTTGAGAACCGTTTGCGGCGAGTGGTGGACAATTCCGTCTTCCACTGCGACCCCAACCGTTGGTTCGATCCACTAGCGCCTGCGCCCAACAAGATGCCTTAGGTCGAGCAGGTTGACGAATTCTGGGGGGGACTGTATGGTCAAGTTCCTCATCTCATGATGGAAACTTCAGCCCTGAAGGAATTTCGCGCGTTCTGTCGAGAACATCACCAGCAGCGTGCGGAATTCACCCCAGTCACTCAGGAGGAGATTCAAGTCGGACTACGGGGTATGAAGAACCATGCCGCGCCGGGTCCAGATGGTATCAATGCCTTTTGGTGGAAGAGGTTTACCGATGTTCATAGCCATCTGGCCCGGATATTTACGTCGTATATCGATGGTAGTGCCTTGATTCCTGAGTGGTTGGTGGAGGGGAGAACCCTGCTGCTTACGAAGAAGGGAGACTTGTCCAACCCGGCGAGTTATCGGCCAATAACGTGCTTGAATACGCTATACAAGCTCTTCAGAGAAGTTTTGAATGAGCGTATCTTGTATGATATACGGCCAGTGTGGCAGCAGATCTACGAACAACGCGGGGCAAAGCGGTCACTGTCAGGTTGCAAGGAGAGTTTACTCGTCGATTGCAGTGTATTGCGCGATTCGATGCAGTATCATCGAAACCTGTCAGTGGCCTGGGTTGACTACCGTACGGCATTTGATAGCACGAGCCATCAGCTCATCTTTCTGCTATTGGAGTGTCTTGCGGTAGAAACTATTATAGCGAGGTGCCTTAAAGACCTTGCACCGCTTTGGAGGACGCGCTTCACCATAACATCTGGTGGGGGTCGGGTAACTTCAAGGTTGGTGCAATACAAGAGAGGAGTTTTTCAAGGTGACGCTTTGAGCCCTCTCTTGTTCTGCACTTCGCTGGTGCCCCTTTCTTCTTGCTTTGCGTACTGTTGGTGGGTACCAAGCCGGGAGACCTGACGACAGGAGGCATCAGGTTAGCCATATATTCTATATGGATGATCTGAAGTTATTTGCCTCCCGGGAGCGGCAACTCAAGTTCCAGCTTAATGTTGTCGCGGTGTACTCTCGAGCAGTCGGTATGAGTTTCGGGTTGGACAACTGCGCAGTTTTCCATGTGAAGAGAGGGAAGGTTAGGGATGGAATAGGGGATCTCCAATTGGTGAACGGAAGCGTCATCGGACATCTTGGTGCCGAAGAGTCTTATAGGTATCTTGGCTTCAGTCATTGATCCGTAGTGGAGGCTGAGGCAGTCAAAGAGACTTTTCGTGAGGATTATCGTCGACGGCTTCGGAAAGTTTGGAAGTCCGAACTTTCCGGAAAAAATAAAGTAGCCGCAGCAAACATGTTCGCTGTTCCAGTTCTTCTGTACTCCTTTGGCGTGCTCGAATGGAGGAGGGATGAGCTGAAGCAGTTGGACCGAGATAATCGCAAGCTCATGAACATCTACAGGAGCCTGCATCCCCGGTCTTCGTGTCCGCGTTTGTACTTCCTGCGAGACAGTGGAGGACGAGGACTTCTCAGTCTAAAATCTCTCCATGAGCGCTTGGTCTTTGGCTTGGCCTGTGACGTCATGAATGGCTTGGATCCTTTCTTGGAGTTTGTTCATGATAAGGCTTTCTCTATAAGGCAGCGGATTCCGCAGCTGAGGCTCTCGGCTTGGAATTTCGTCGTGGCCGAGGTGGTCAGTTGGCTCATGATTCATTAGCCAGCATGACTAAATCTCGGCGAAGAGTGACCATCAAGGTGGCGGAGCACCCCTTCAAGATGGACTGACGCCTCCTGTCAGTCCACCTTGCTGCGTCGTGTCCACGGCGAATGCGTTCGTGGATATGCTGAAGAAAGAGGAGGTTGTGGACAATCGGAGGGCCAAGATTCTGAAGACGTACGATGCAATTATGCCAAGGATGTATGGACTGCGCAAGGTCCATAAGGAAGGTTGCAAAATGTGACCAGTAGTGAGCTGCATTAGAGTTCCTAGCTATCGATTGGCGAAGTTTTTGCATCAACTGCTAACGAAAGTACAGGAAGCATCGCTCTTCTGCATAAAGAATACGTAAGAATTCGTTAAGTTTGTAAGGGAGGTCAAACTACCGGATGGGTATGTGCTTGTATCTCTGGATGTCGTGTCGTTATTCACGAATATTCCCAAGGAACTTGTCATCAGCATTGTTGAGGAGAACTGGGAGGAATGGTCTCCGCTGATCCCAGCCCCAAAAACAGTGGTGATTGACTTAATTAAGTTTTGCTTCGAGGCTAGCTACTTTTCTTTTGACGAGGAGGTGTATAGCCAATTGGATGGAAGCAGTATCGGCAATCCAGCTAGCCCGATCCTTGCGAGTCTCGTGATGGACTACGTAATATTCAGAGTTATAAGAGAGCTGGCGTTTGAGATTCCCGGGATTAAATGGTACGTGGATGATACCATATTACCAGTCCCTGGAGATCAGATAGAGAGATTGAGGGAGCAGTTTAACTCTGTCCACCCCCGGATTCAATTTACAGTGGAGAGGGAGTCTGATGATACCATTTGCTTCCTGGATGTCGAAGTTCGCCGAGAAGCCGGCGGTTATTTGAAAACGAACCAGTACCAAAAGCCTACCAGTGTTGGGAGGGTCATTAACTACAAGTCAAATCATCCGACTTCCCAGAAAATAGGGGTGGTGTTTGGACTGTTGCATCGGGCAATTGGTTTGAGCTCCTCAGATTTTCATGAGGAGAATGTAGTAAGGGTGACTAAGGTTCCCACTAATAATGGATACCCAACGAAGTTTATCTCGAATTGTGTGAGAAAATTCACAGACCGTGAGAATGCTCGGACTACGGGGGCTGAGGCAGAATGGAAGAAGGGATTCAGTCTGCCCTTGATCAAGGGTCTATCTCAGCAGCTGAACAGATGTTTGAAGGACACTGACTCCAGATTTTTTATGTACAATCTCAGGAGGGTGGGGGATTTGTACTCAAAATTGAAAGACAGAATTTCTCCAGATGACAGGTCTGCGGTGATTTACAAGATACCATGCGAGTGCTCAAGATGCTATGTTGGCCAGACGAGGCAACTCCTAGGAGTACGGGTTAAGCAGCATAAGAATGACTGCGCCCCAAGGAAGTACTTGAAGGAGGAGAAGACGGCATTGGCAACTCATCACTTTAATACGGGACATCGTTTTCGATTTGATGAGGTGTGCATTCTTGACACGGAGACTAATTGGAGAAAACGGAATGTTAGCGAGATGATCCACATCCGATTGAACGAGACAGTCAACAAACGGGACGACATGTTGAATCTCAGTGCACTGTACAACAGCGTACTGAGGAAATTCAAACAGGCGAAGGAGAGAAAGATTCCCTAGGTTATCGATCGATCCTATTTGGATTCACCCATTTCGTAAATTCTTTTTGAGCTCAAGATATAATGTGTAATGATTTTTCTTTGGCCTCAACAAATACACAATAAACCCTAACCCAAAATTCTCGATTATCCAAACACGGCCAACTCATTACCTTCGTTCTCGTAATCCGACAAGTCTGAAACGCCAAAAACCTTAACGCTAAAACTGGACTCCGGGAACAATCAGCAGCTCATACAATCCCTACTTCGTGTATTTAGGGCGCCAGCCGATTTTTAGCAACGCGGAATCGACAAACCGCAAACGGAACCGTATTTTCTTGAAACTAAATACTGATTGTCCCCAAAAATCGAATAACGACAAGAAACAGATCACAAACCATACGCAGAAATGTGGATTGCGAGGGTACGGGATTCACTCGGCTACTCAGTGTGTGGGTCGTGGAGAGGGGTGGATTTTTATAACTGTTTATTGTGTTCCCCGAAGGGTTAACAAGAGGTATAGAGTCACATATTCTTATATCTGCCTAAATATATTTCACTTAACCTAACTTTTGTTTCTCATTCCACGCTGCCTTCTCTCTGCCCAAATCCCACCGACTCTAACCCACCCGAGCTCTCGAACGAAGTCTCTCTGCCTGCGTCCTCTTCCTCATCCTGTCAACGTCCTGTCTGCTGCTCTCATTCTCTCCGGGTCCCTCTCTCTCTGTGACGGTCGGCGGTCCCCTCACCTAGATGGGGCTACTCAGTCCACCCTATCACTGTGAGCGTTCCACCGACTTCCTCAGCTCTCCGCCTCCGCTCTTCTTTCCTCTCCTATCCTCCTCATCAACGTATCCCTCCTTGTTCTTCTTGCTCTCTCTCTCTCTCCTTCTCCTGCCTTCTCCGCGCCCGCATGGCTTCCCCAACCAAATCCGTCTTCGTCCCGAGTATCCCTCCTCATCACCAGTACTTCCTTCAACAACCCACTAATCACCTTCAACTCGTTCAACATACCTTCTTTCCACTCTTTATCGTCCGCCACCCACTTATTCCATTGTTCCTCCGACATTCTTCACTCTAACCTTGCTTTCTAACCCGGCCACGTGGATCACAATTCGCAATTACTTTCATACTGCTTGTCACCTCAACGCTCTCTTCCCCTCGATCCTCTGCTCCACCATAGCTTCCGGTCTATCCTAACCTCTCCACCTTCACTAACCCTGATTCCAGTTCCATCTGTTCCTGCCTTTCACTGCGACTCACTTCAGACCATAAGCCTCTAGTTGCCACGTTTTCCCTGCTACCCCATAACCTCTCCATCACCTTCCCGTTCCTCCTCATTGCACCACTTTTCGATTTTCCCCCTCACTTTCATCCTCTTTCCATTCCTCAACCCTTCCTACCTTAACCACTCCATGTTTTCCCTCTCCCTTACTCCTAGAAATCTCTCTTTCCGACCGCCTTTCCAGAGCCCACAAAAGCCACAACCTCTTCGATCCCTGTCCACTCCGTTCCTCCGAGAGGGGTAGATTCGTGGACGAGAACATCAATTAACAAAGCCAATCTTCGATCGAGAAACCAATAGACCAATGTCTTAAATTCTAAAAGGGATAGGTAAGGTCGATATTGAATAATAAAACGTAATTGTACTGACGTGTTTCGCTATTGCCGAGATAATACAAAATCGTAAATTCGTACAAATACCAAATTACATCAATGTGAATCAAAATAATTTTAAATATTCTGAAGTGATCCATTACACTCCAAAAGACTCGGAAATATGCGAATAATAATTTTAAGTATAAAAAAAAGAAAGCGATCCCAATCCAAAGCTGATAAAGAGAAGCAAAAATATTGTCCACGAGGAGAACACGAATCCGAGAGAGATAGAGACTATAGGAAGGTAGCGTACGTGCGAGAGAGAACAGATGAGGTAGCTACGCGAAATAAAGAAAGAGCTCACGAGGAGATACTAATTTTTCTTATTTTCGACTGTAATTAATCGAATTTCGAATTCTGGAGCGCCTTTGTAGAGGTTTACTTAATTCCCACGCCATTTGTAACCTATTAAAATCGGGGATCTCATCCACCGGAAAGGTAGCAAAATGAGCTAGGGAGCTTGAATCAGCCACGTGGCTGATTTACCGGAAGGGAGCATTTCTAACCCGACAATGGCGGTTTTCTCCATGAAAATAGGTAGCTTATGGTCTCAAACTATTTCTCAAATAAATAGGTAGCTTATTCATTAACGCAAGAGAGCTTAGATAATTTTTATTGTTGTGGATTCCAACCATAAGAGTGAAGATAACAAAAAAGATAGCGTCCCCATGCCCAACCGGAATCCAAAACTCAATGAACGCTAGAGAGCATTAAAACGCGTAAAAGGTAGCGTAATAACAATTCAGGTAGCATAATTTTTCCTCCCAAACTCTTATGAGTTGAAGAAATATGAAGAATTAGGTAGCATCGGATGATTACGTCAAGAGAGCGAGAAAAGGTAGCAAGCCAAGAGGTAGCAATGAAGCAGGTAGCGAGTTGCATCAATCGCCGTAGCGAGACGCACAAAGCATGATAATTTCAGGTAGCTTCCAGGGAGCATTTGGGTTCGTTTGAACGGTTTCCTGTCCTTCAAACCATGAGTATCGGTGTTGGCGTCATTCCGAGAGGTAGCGACGCCATCCCGCGTGGTCCAATCGCTTTTCCGAAAAACCGCACTAATTCACTTTTAATCACTTCTAAATAAGTACACGAGTACTTACCATAATCTGGAGCGTTGAATTCGACGGTAATTAGGTTGATTAGCTTCGATGATTAATTCAAAACTACTTTCCGTAGGGGAGCCACGCGGAGAGGTTCCTTACACGTGGTCGTCCGGGTGAAAACTGTAATGGCGACTATCGCGTGTGTCCGCTCGGGCCTGTTGCGTAGTGGTGGGGAGTCTGGGGGAGACTAGCCCCACACGGTACTGACTCGAGTGTTGGAGATGCGAACTGTCAATTCCCGGGATAATTGTGCGCGAAATATTTAAAGATTTAAATTTGAATTGTCCTATAATTGATTCTAATTACTTTAACTGAACAAAACTGTAATTACTTGAACAAAACGTGAAATTGAGATGGCTGAGCGGGTCTTCACTTCATCTACGACCGGAATAAGGTAGCTTATCTACAGACGGCACTCTCCGGAGAGGAATTAGGACTTTACCAACGAAAACTCAAACGCCACCGCAACTTAACTAAATTAAAAACCCAATGGCGATCCGTTTCGACGATTGGGTGATCGTCTCCATGGCCTTCCAACTGAAAGCCCTAACACTCCCGCTCAAGGGAGCGCAAGCATTTAAACTCGACCTCTGTACTCACTCTATCGACAAACCAAAAAGGGTTACAGGAAACACTGGGTAGCACACTATCTTGGCCAAATATTCCACGGTGATATCCTGATCCTTACCCGAATTTACGTAGGAAAATCCCAAAAACACTAAGCTTTAACTCAACAAAATTGACTCGAAAAAAATATCTGCAAAATATCTGGTTTATTTAATGGTTATGTAATGAATGTTATTCTAAAAATTTAGGGAATCGATTCACGCGATAGGTAACCAATTTAAATAGTTCTCCGAACTCAACGTAGCTCTGAAATAGAGTTAAGGTAGCAGGTAGCTCTAATTCTCCGTATAGATTTTTATCGCGACAAAAAGGTAACTCTCTCTCTCTC
>NW_021681626.1:45243-45357 GCF_001412515.2 Diachasma alloeum
TCTCTCTGTCTCTCTCTCTCTCTCTCTCTCTCTGTCTCTCTGTCTCTCTCTCTCCCTCTCTCACCCTCTCTCTCTCTCTCCCCCTCCCTCTCTCTCTCTCCCTCTCTCTCTCTC
>NW_021681627.1:0-996 GCF_001412515.2 Diachasma alloeum
AGCGGATGGCAGAAATCAGCAGAGCTGAAGCACTTACTTTCTTGCAATAAAAAATTAAGATCCATTTACTTGGATGTAGCACAGGTGAGTTTAAGCGCATTGCAAGGCCGGAACTGGAAATGTTTGCACTTACTAGGTGGCATGCCGATTTGGGAAAAGGCTTCGAAGGAACGAGTAGTGGAACTCATAAATGGCAGTTCCGATTTGGAAGATTTGAGACTTGACACATGGTCGGAAGAAATTCGTGATGCCGTCGTAAAGAAGTCGAAATTGAAGTCCCTGGGTTATTGCGAAGAATTGTTTCGCTATGGTCGACGTCCGGAGTTAATTAATTTCCAGGGAATGCGATTATTGACGAGTTTGGCCCTATGTGATCTCGGGATAAAGGTGGATTGTGCAGAACGTTTCCTCAGGATGCTCATCCAAATATCCCTGTATTGTCCAAACTTCCAGGAATTATCAATACGAGGTGAAAATTCAATAAAAATGATACACTTCCATGAATTCTTGNAAAATGATATACTTCCATGAATTCTTAGTAATTAAGGATAATAATAGTGATAATAATAATGATCATAATAATAATAAGAATCATACTAAAAATACTAATAACAATAACAATAACAATCCATAATAGTAACTACCATAATAATAATATTCTTATTATTATGGTAGATAATAGGAGAAGCGGGGGGTGGTTATTATTATTTCATTGTATATCTATATTGAGAAAATTTAAGGGCGATGAGAAACAATATGTAAAAACTCGAGAGGGTATACGGAAGACGAATAATTCTGAATAATTATTTGCATAAAAATGTTTTTGCCTTCATTGCAGAGACGGCGGTAGTAAATTCGGCGTATGAAGCGATGTTGGCTTTACCAAAACTTCATACCCTGGCCTTAGAAAATATCAAGTCCTTTGATGATACCATGCTCGTGCGGCTATCAAAGCTTCGCCGGTTAGCAGTGAAGAACGTTGGTTATAGCGTTGAA
>NW_021681627.1:1677-20569 GCF_001412515.2 Diachasma alloeum
GCAGTGCTGATGGGGAAGACATTTGTTCGAAAATAATCTATGTTGGCTTCAATTGCCTGAACTGCCTCTTGCACTGTCACACAACTCTCCCGTGGCATGATGCAACTCAGTCTTTGGATACCTGAAAATAATAACCCCCAGTTTATAATAAAGTCACCTTCATGGTTGACATCAAATTCAAGCCATCATTACCAAAAAAAAATAGCTCACCAAAGTTTATAAGCTAACAACTCCCTACAAAATGAGAACGATAATGACGATGTGAATGAAAACACAGACCACATGCTAACTGATGAACCAACACACTCATTCCCTCGTTCCGTTGTCTAGTGTTGCGCCCCTCTGTTTAAGCTATACTCTTTGAAAATACCATGACGAAAATCTCGTAATTGTAAATCACTAATTACATACCAATAAATGATTAAAATCTCAGTATATCTCAGTTACTACTTTCAATAAGATTTTCGTCGACCGATAGTCTGTTTTGGTAATGATGGAATCATTTTTACCACTGTACACAGTCGGAGCGACTTGGGTAATTTCAATTATTTTTTTTCCGTCCCGGCGGGCGCAAAGTTACATTTCCCTCCCGCTTCGCGGGAGGGAACTCTGACTTTGCGCCTACGCCAAGACGGAAAATCGCGTTCTAACCACGGGAAGTAAAATAAAGGACCCTCAGCCGCGTGCTTACCAACCTCGCCTTCGGCTCGGCTAGTAATTGCACTGGCGGCTGAGGATCATTTATTTTCCCTCCCTAGGTTAGAAATATACTATTTCAGGCCTTGGAAGCCTTCAATATGTTAAGGTACATTTTATCAACATTTTTATTCAGATAATAGCGAAAAATTGACGCTTATTTAATTTTCACACATTTAACTTGCGATTTTTTACGGTTATTTATATTTTTTGATCATTTGAGGTTAAAACTATTTTTGACATTTCTATCATGGAAAAACCAAATTACACACCCCATGCGAATGAAAATCGTCGTCGATTCTTCTTTAAATGTTAGCTAAGTTATGAAATATGAAGTTATAACACTACAATCCACTCTTATATTCAATTATTTATTAAAACTGGCAAACAATGCTTGAGTAATTATGAATTGTCGTCCAATGATATTATATCCAATGACACAAATGAAGGGACGGTTTTAATATTTATGTATAGGACTAGAAAATGTGAGGCAATGTAATGAGTAGTGCTATTGAATTCTTCAGATTAAGAGGGGAAAACATTTATTGAATATTTAAATGCCACATGAAATTCCCATGCTAATACAAGATCTCATTATACTGGAATATTGCTAATGAGCAGAAATGCAACTAGATAATTTCACTTACAGTTATTCAAGTTGCATGGATTTACTCCCATCATCACTATAAACATCAATAGATACTGCTTACAACCATAAATTATCAAACTGACCTGCAATGTGAACATTTGAGACCCTTCAAATCAAATAGAACCAGATTATTTCAGGAAAAGCTCTCGATAAAACTCACCTTCAAAATTTGAACTGATTTTTGTCTTTTTTTCCAGTTCATCATGAGAGCTTTGACTTCGCCTATATTGGTACAACAGGTACGATTATGGCCCATGGTCCTTGCAATTCCCTCCGGTGGTAGAATTTTCTTTGACGTATACTCCTGTAAAATTTAGTCCAACATTTATTCTGATCAACTGGGGAATAATTATTCTAATGGTCGATTGCCCATTTGCAATTCATGATTCCACTCTCGAGGAGTGGTTAAAACATTTCTCAAAAAACTCACTTGACTTTCAGTCCCAAAATTCGTTTGAGAATCACCGACCATGTTTTCTTCAACTGCAATACAAGTGTTCTGATTTATAAGGATATATGTATATAAACACCGTCTAGGGAACTTCAGTATCCTTACCTCCGAGAGAGCTATCGAAGAAACTGTCAAGAAAATAGGAAAAAGTTAACAAACACGTGTAATATCGAGAAAACGGGAAGCAACTAGATTCTTCCCATATGACAGCATACTCTTCAAAAACTCGTGACATTTTCGCACGAAGAATACAAATTTTTCAAAAAATGAAATATATGATTTTATGATGAATATTATAAAATTAATGAATCTGGGATGGTTATTACTCCAAAAATGCAATACAGCATGCCTGCTCGACTGTGCTCCGAAATGAACATGGCGTCTATAGCCCTCTCCTTGAGCCACACTTTGCTTAACCCCCACTCCATCACCATTCACAGGCGTACTTTTTCAGGTGTGATCATAGGTAAAGTCAATGGAGATGTCTTTAATGAGAGCTAATGAGCCGTTCATTACAACTAAAAAAGTTCGTAAATAGTGAATTCTATGTTTTCGTTGGTAATCCATTGATTTATAGTTGATTGAGTGCAGATGAAAAATTAAAATTCACTCATATACCGTTCTGTACCATGGTTTCTATACATATCTATTTCCGAACATAATGCGATTGAATATTGGTTGATTAAACATACTTTTAGATGTACAAAAAGTGAAAGCCAAGTTTGTGTAACTAAAAATTCCACTTGTAGAAGTGAATTTACAATCACAAATTACCGATAGGGATTCCCAGTCTGATTTCAATGGAACTCATGTTATAAATTATTGATGAATTTTAATAACAAAATAATCCAAAATGAATGATGCTGAATTGTGTTGACTTTAGTTTGGAAAATTCTGACTTTCTCCCCAAGTCTCTCGTTCCTAAGGTGGAATCACAATTGCCTGAAATATTAATTTAATTGGGTGGAATGAAAACTTTTAACTCATTGTCATGAGAGAAAAAACTCCTTTTTGTATATTTGTATGTAACTGAATTATTTATGATCCAAAAAAATGATCCTATATATGCAACGTTCATTTACATCATCATTTTTCCTATAGACTTCGTAGATTCTTTCTGTTTTTAATTTATTTATAAATTATGAGTCGGAAAAAAAGCACTGTAACACTTTAGAACTAGGTGTCCTCTTCCTTTTTGTTTGCCTTGCGGTCTCCCAGCTTCCTTTCAGATTTCCCTGTAATGCAATTATGAGAAAAGAAATTTTGAATAGGTTCAATAATGATGATTTTTACCTTTGGCATATCTGAAGGTATTTATATCCCCAAAGTTTTGTTTCTTGACTCCTCTGATCTTTTATTCCACGAGCGATATACTGAATTTATACGTCTTTTCTCCATAATCCTGATAATATACTGCCAATGCTGTTACTCAGTGATGCAGCAAAACCTAAACAAAAAACATCAATCATTTGTGTGAAAACAAGACACATAATTAGGACAATTGAAAGATCAAATGCGAAAAGGAAATTAATCTCATTTACATTAAATAGTTATTTGCTGGCCTAGTCTAGCTCTCATGCTTCTCCACAAAAAAGACAATCACAAACTCATCTTCAAATTAACATGACTCATTTTATTTGATTCCTACTATTTCGCGAATATCTTGAGCACAAAGGGGTTGAGCAAAAAATATCAATAAACCTTTTTTGTAGAGAATTTCACGGCCTCCAAAAAAGGTTTCTTAACATAATCCCCTAAAATCCACTAGTTACAGAGATATTTCCCAAATATCTCCCCGCCCCCTCCCCAAATCATGACAACTCATCTCATCTTCCTATTTTCCATTTTCCCCTTCTCCTAATTATCCAAATATCTCCAAAATCACGAGATGTACGAAAAAAAAACAGGAGATCTTTTTTTTAGCTCACAAAGTGCCCACCAAAAAACGTCTGTTTGGTGAGGAACTAGTTTTAGGGTGGATGTGGGATGAAAATGTGGAGGGAGATGTTGGGAAAATTATGGTAGGCGGTTTATTAAAAAATCTCAATATATTTTCGTGGGATCGAACCACTTGTCACTATTGCCTTACACTCTTTGGTATAATTAATGTTGAATGTCTAATTTTCACTGATAATTGTCTTTTCATTTTATCTCGTTGAGTCACTGAAATTATACTGAACTTAATCAACAAGTTGGTGTACTGAACAAAGATATTAAATTTAGAATACTGATTGACTGAATACTTTAGATCATTATCGTAACGATACTTCTACACTACTGACTCTTCCGGGTGCCGCGCTGACCTGTGTCCGTTGACCCGAAAGTTCACGGAGATTTTCGGAGATGGCCGAGTTAGTCGACCGTGACCAATATGGAGATTTAGGCTGTATTTCGAACAACGTCTCTTGACATTTTCCCTCAAAGCCACCCCTTACCCCAATAACCGCTTATTTGCCAATGCCTGAAAAACACCCTCTTCCCTCAACCCCCAAATCACCTTTAAAAAATCCTCAAAACGCCTTACCATCGTAATTTATTGTTCCGGATTATCCGCTGTGGATTCATCAAAGTTCCTGAAAGTATCCACGTACAAAAGCGGCAGTTTGACCCCCAGAACTTCTTTGTTATCCATAAGACTCGTCACAAGTGGCCATGAGCCTCTGACAGACTCGAGCTCCCATTGAATTTGCCTTTGTAATGGCTCTGAAGAATCATTATCCTCGTTAGCCCACATGGGCTCACTGGACCCCTCTTTCTTGATCCAAATGTCAATCCTCTCCAATTCCCCCTCATTTCGAAAATCGTACGGAACTTTGTGCACTTGAAGGGGCCCTGAGGACCCCGGCCCATGTCCAAGTAGGGCTCCAGCGGTCCCAGGAAGGTCCAAATCCCCCTCGTCTCGTAGAACAATCAATAGATCATCGATAACTGTGCTTCAGGCTCTTCCAATTCTTCACTGCCCAATTTGTCAGCTTCTGGCTGAACATCGACCGATCCTTGTCTCTCAGGAGGTCATCACCAATATTCATATTCTGCTGGCCCTGATTGCTGTCCTTCAGTGCCATTTGACAGAACTTGTCAAAAAAAAAACCCACACTCTCGTCGACACTATTGTCGAAAGTCTTCTTAAAACTTATTATCTGATGATCACTCACGTCGATTAATCATACACAGCCTTATCACAAATTTTCAAATAATCGTAAATACTGTCATTTGAAGATTATCCCCACGTTATTCAACAATAAACTCATATCGATATATGTAATTTTACATTTTGAGAAGGATAAAATTGAATGGCATAACATTTGATAAACGGTGGATAGTGTTGATTACTCATTTGCAACATGTGTGGACATCTATGTTTGTCACCAGAAATCACATTGAGATATGTAAAGGCATCGAGGATTCTAACCTCTCCAAGAATGTTATGATGATATTACATGATACTGAACGGTATTGCCGATAACACAGGAACCATTGAGAGCAGCTGGTCGGAGGTGGGGGAATCAATCAAAATTGTTTATTTGCAATTAATTGAGTAATAATGAATGTACAAACGAAACAAAATGAAATTCATGATGTACAAACGATTTCCTATCGAATTCACCCCTAATCAACCCCTATCAAGCAATTTTTGATTTCCTTCCGGCCAGCGTCATGGCAAAAATTAAAAAATTGATATTAATTAATGAGTGAATGTACAAACAAAATTTTTCATAGTACAATCATGTACTAACGATGTACAATCGAGTACATAAGGTCGTTTTTATAATTAGTGACCTATTCCGGCTAAGTACCTGGGGGTGGATATTCTTCTTCTGGCCCTACTGCCGAGTTACCGGCACAGGTAGCTCGCCCAGCCGTTAGAATCGACCGTGGCGCCCCACCTCTGTTGGGGTCTCACTTATTCTGGCTGCGACTCCTGTCGACTTGATCGACCCCGTTGGGATATCGACACTGCCGCCATCTCCCGGCATTCCCCCTACGGGTCTTGTATTATCATTATATACACTCACATTAATTTCAATCAATTGATAGAAAACAATGTTATAAACAGTCCAAATATAAACTAATAATTCGTCTATCCACTTTTATTGTGTTTTCAGATATCATTTCCCCCTTTTTAGCCCCAGAAAATGACAATCCTAATAGCCACGCAACAGCCACGCAAATACCGTGGCTGTAGCGTGGCTCCTGGATTCCCAGGGATGCAAAATTGTCTCAAAATTTTTAAAGTTTTTGACTTTTTTTTATTAGAAAGTATAGTCCAAAAGAAGAAAAATGAGCGCAATCGAAGCTCTAACTAGGGTAAACTGCCCAGTAGATGGACGCCTAAGAAAACCGCCCAGTAGATGGACGTTTATTTTTTAGCAATTGAAAAAAAAAATTGATGGAATAAAAATCGTCACTCAGGGGTTAAGAATCACAACAGTTAGTGAAAATTCAAAGCAATAATTCACATTTCAGTATTTTTTTGCGTAATTCCCTATCCAAAAGTAGCTTGTCCATCTATAGAGCAGTGTCCATCTACTGGGTAGCTTACCCTAAATTATTGGCAAAGATATTGAAGATTTGATTTTTTTTTCTTCTGATTTTTTTTCAATTCTAATTACGAGTCACTAAGAATAACAGAAAATTTGAATCCATAGATTTTGTCGGAAATTTTCTCAGTTTTTCGAAAAAATATTGTCTTTGATGTATCTATATATTTTAGCATGCAAGACTCAAAAATAAATTTAAAAACCGTCTTTCGGTGTCCTTATCTATTATTTTTGCTTCCGAATGGAAGCCTTGTAATCGATGATTTTTACGATCTCGTAATTTTGCTTGGAAATGATGTAGAATGTCATGAAACGTGAAAATATGATGTTTTTAGAAAATGTATGTATGTATGTCTGAATGTGTATGCCGATTTTTCGGATATTTTTAATAAATCCCGCCGAGAAAAAGGACTAAAGTTTTTGAGCTAAAAATTTGAAATTTCGTCGGATAATTGGTATTATTTTGGAGCATTTGTGGACGCAAGTTCAGATTAATCGGCCCAGTAGTTTCCGAGATATAGCAATTTCTCAAAAATGTTTTCTCCTTAATATCTCATAAACTACGTGACCGAATTGAAGTTTTTTGACGGGGAAAGTATTCCTTACGATAGGCAAATTGTAAAAACAACTTCAAAACGTCAAGCCGCCAAGCGCGCTCAAATTTGAACTACGAAAAAACTGATTTGCCGCCAACGCCGAAAAGTCCATTTTAGTTGCAAAATGCAAACAATTTATGAAAAAGTTGATTTAAAAATCTGAAAAAAATCAGGATGCATCTTGACCTTTCACAGAATGTCTCTGGGAGAGGAAATTTTTTAAAAAACATTTTTCATTTTTTCAGGAATCCTCATTTTTCTCTTTTTTTTCATTTTTTAATCAAAATTTGCCATAACATAACTTTTGATCGAGTTATCTTATTGGAATAAGAATAAAAGGTGATTTTTTCTCGTTCTCTCCCCTCCATTTTCACTTTTTTGACCTTTTCACTCAATTTTCATATTTAACTTATTATTTGTTGATAAACTACAAAAATTGTTGTTTTTTCAATATATAATCTGACGGGAAAAATTTCTGATTAAGCTCGATAGCTTTATCCCAAACATGAGTCATTGGGATCAATCTTGACTTTTTTCATATTTTTTTTGGCATTTGTTAACGTAGATTTTTAATAATAAAAGGAAAAGTTTTCGATTTTTGGCTTTTCTCCAATGTCTAAAAATTCTTTATTTTTTTTAAATTTTTTGCTATTGTGGCATTTTTTTATATTTTCAATACTTACTCCACATTCTCCGCGTAGCGGAACTTCTGCAAACGGTTCCTTTGCTTATTTCCTCCAAAAATATGAAAAAATTACAAAAAAAATTTTTTGTTAACAATCAATGGTACACAAACTCAATTGGAGCTTCTGTTTTGCACCTCTGTACTTATAGTGCTAATTTGATGAGAAATTATATTGATGAAAATTTTTATCTTTCAATTCGAATTTAAACAAGAATCAAAATTTGTAGGCGCCAGGTCTAAATTAAGTATCCTTGGGATTATTATGCGAGAAAGAACTCTCTACCGATGCCTCATCAGAAATTCTTTGAACCCACTCGAGATGTGATTGTTAACAACAATTTTTCTGGTAATTTTTTCATATTGGAGGAAATTAGCAAAGGAAACATTGCAGTTCCGCTACGCGGAGAATGTGGAGGGTGGGGGGATCAAGCGCGTGGAGTGGGGTGTGCCCGACGACATTTCCCTAAATTTAAAGTAATAGATAGCTCACTAAGTATTGAAAATATGAAAAACTACCAACATTTCAAAAAATTAAAAAAAAATCGAAGAATTTTTATACATTGAAAAAATGACAAAAATCAAAAAATTTTCCTTTTATTACTAAAAATCTACGTTAACAAATGCCAAGAAAAATATGAAAAAATTCAAGATTGATCACAATGACTCAAGTTTGGGATAAAGCTACTGAGCTTGATCAAAATTTTTTCCAGTCACATTATATATTGAAAAAACAACAATTCTTTTACTTTATCAACAAATAATAAGTTAAATGTGAAAGTTGAGTGAAAAGGTCAATAGAGTGAAAATGGAGAGGAGAGAACGAGAAAAATCATCTTTTGTTCTTATTCCAATAAGATAACTGGATCAAAAGTTATGTTATGGCAAATTTTGGTTAAAAAATGAAAAAAAAAGAGAAAAATGGGGACTCCTGAAAAATCGAAAAATGTTTTTTAAAAAATTTCTTCTTCTGGAGACATTCTGTGAAGGTTCAAGATGCATCCTGATTTTGTTCAGATTTTTTAATCAACTTTTTCATAAATTATTTGCGTTTTGCAACTAAAATGAACTTTTCGGCGTTGGTGGCGAATCAGCTTTTTCGTAGTTCAACTTTGAGTGCGCTTGGCGGCTTGAAGGTTGAAATCACTGTTGGGAATCCTAGTGGTATGAAAGACTGAGCGACACGCTGAGTGAGATCGTGTAAGGCACGTCTGCCGAGTACGGTATATTTGACCAGACTAATGATACAGTTTTGGGCTAGGCTTCAGGTCAAGTATTGTGATTGTGTATGTCAGTATGACTGTGTATAAACATAGGGTGAGTGTGATCTTGGATGATAGACGCATCATCGGTGAATCCCAACACTTCCCCTCAACGATGATGTATCGTCATCATACCTGTATGTGTGCGTTGACATATATTGTTTTCTATGAGTTTAGAACTAAGAAAATGTGGACGGATGTACTACTAAATGGTAGTTACTTTTTCGATACAAATAATTTCGTATGATATGAAAACAAGCCAATTTGCAACAGATTACAGGATCACTTCCCCTCAATGGCGAATGCATGAAAAAACTGTTTATACTGTTGAACCTTATCCGTTATTAGTTGTCGTTTATTCATTGTACTCGATTCCTATCCCGAAGTTCAATACTGTAAATACTAGGCAGTCTCACACTGGACACAGGTACTTCCCCTCAATTCCAATCCGATGGAGAAAATTCGCGTTGTTTACGTTTGAGGCAACGACTTCCCCTCAATTCCGATGAGATGATATTTCTATTGTGTGTTCTTGATGGTCAATGACAGTTGAAGGAATGCATCCAAGAGTGTCTTCAATGCCCCGTTGTTGTCCTCATGTCTATGCGAGCAGCTGATCATCGTTGTTCTCTCCGATGCTTCCCCTCAACGGTGATCAGTTGCGTGCTTTGAATAAGACACGTATCAGGAGCATGCCCATAGTTTCCCCTGCAGGCTGCTTCTCCATATCACCCTTGAAGGGCTGCTGCTTCCCCTGAACGGCAATTCCATGGCAAGAGAAAAATTTTCATGGAATTATCATTGGCAAAAACGATCGTTCCTCTCTCGATGAGATGTTCATCTTTGCTGACAGTTTTCGAGTTGGCAATAGAAACTGTCAACACACGGTCAAAACATTTTATGTCCCTTTCCTAAACTGAATAATTCCTCACCGCTCAGGAACACGAACCACAATAACTGATGTTTGGTAGCCTTGAGTGCTCTGAACATTGTTAAACACCAGCGCTTGTTGATTTTCTCGCCTTCTCACAAACTTATCTCAACAGTTTTCTCGTGTCCTTTTCCAGATCGATCCCATATAATCCCATATAATTGTCCCAATCATTTATCACTTCATGGTCCGTTTTAATTCTTCCCCGTTGCTGGTGCTAATCCTAATGCACGCAAACGGTTGGAATGAAGAGCTAAGATGGCGAGTGTCTATGCCCCAAACCGGCTGATGCTCCGACCCGCTGCACTACCCACGCATCACATAGAACACTCTAAGTCCATTTGTCCCAATCGTTTTTGCATCCGCATGGCTAACGAAAAGCCGAAAACGATACGAGACAACCATCGTTGTATGTCCTCAGACCAGAAAACCTCCACTTCCGGTGAACAAAGACACACCTCCGTAGTTTCACCTGATTGCGCAGACCCAATAGTTTCACCTGATTTCGCAGACTTGAAGGCATCCGTTCCTCTCCGAACAGACAACCCTTTTGTAGTTTCACGTGATTCCGCACTCCTTTAACTTAGCTGGTGGTCACGTTCACACCTCGTGGACGACACACCCCACAAACTTGGTAGTTTCACCTGATTCCGCAGATACGATGGCTTTCGTTACTCCCGAACCGATTTTTCTCTGCACATGCTCACAGCCTATCAGTAACAGGAGAACTAGCACAGACTTAACTCTTTTTTCAATCGCGGCCCAACTCGTATCACTTCATCCAGGCGTTGACCTGGGCCCATAACCTGTTGGGAATCCTAGTGGTAGGAAGGAATGAGTGACACGCTGAGTGAGATCGTGTAAGGCACGTCTGCCGAGTACGGTATATTTGACCAGACTAATGATACAGTTTTGGGCTAGGCTTCAGGTCAAGTATTGTGATTGTGTATGTCAGTGTGACTGTGTATAAACATACGGTGAGTGTGATCTTGGATGATAGACGCATCATCGGTGAATCCCAACAATCACGAAAATGCCGCCACTGACTTTTTTGTAGGAAATTTTATGCTCTACAAATTGAGTCGTATGCATTTTTATCCTATCTATCACGGTTTCATCGGCGTAAAGCAAAAAAGGTCCCGTGGACGCTTAATTATGCAGTTTTGAATTTTTTTAAACAATTTCCCGGTTTGCAACAATCCCAAAAACTTAGTATGTGTTTCATATCATTCTTTCGCATGATATCTCATGGCTTTTATCCTTCTTCTATCATCCTTGATTTCGGACAAAAAAAAGTCCTTATTTGACTGGCCTATGATTTTTCAATCAATATCCCTAAATCTACGGTAGATGGAAAAAATTTCATACGAGCTTTTTTGTAGATCACATTCTACTCTATAAAAAAGATCATTGCCAAAATTTCTCTTTTTCCGTTAGATTCCGAGATGTTTTCAGAAAACTAATTTTTTGGGAAGAATAAATTTTGTACCTCTCTCCATTTTGCCTCATAATTCTTCAGAGCACCAGAATTACAAATAGTTAGGGAAGAGTGGTGCAAAATAAAACAGTGGGGTGAAATGAAACGGCGGGGCAAGATGGAACGGTAGGAAAAAATGAAAATAAAGCGCAATTCAGACAACTTTTTTTTTTCATCTAATGTGAGGTCAAAAATGATATTTCGGGGTTGAGTCAGTGATATCAGTTTACTATATAGTTTTTGTTATTTGGTAATCTAAAGGAGAAAAAATTTGATAAGAACCTTTTTTATAGACAATTTCAAGGGCTATAAGAAAGGTTATTATAAGAATTTTGCTATCTTGATTATAAAATAATTCGAGGTTAAGTCAGTGACAACATTACATTTTGCAGTTTTTGGCTATTATTTCGTAATCTAAGGGAGATAGAAGAATTTGAATGGGAACCTTATTCGTAGAAAATCTCAAGGGCTACAAAAAAAGTTTTACAAAGTTTTAGAACTGTCCTGAATTTGTTTAAAAATTTGAGAAACTTGAAGAATTTTCTCGAAATTTCCATAAGTTTCTTGCAATTATTCAAACTTTCTAAAAACTTGGAGAATTTCTAACAAATTTCTAGGAGTTTTTGAAATTCCTCAAAAATTTCTAAAGGCTGCTTGAATATCTCCGAAGTTTCTTGAAACTTGAAGAAATTCCTCGAATTCATTTGAAATTCCCGAAACTTGGAGAATCCCCTCAAAATTCCTAGAAATTCGGAGAATTTTCTCACGTTCTCTACAAAATTTTAGCATTTCTCCAAGGGGGTAATCACTCATGAAATCTGGTGTACCGATGAGAATGAAATCCCATGAAATCTTTTGAAATCTCATGAAATCTTGAAATCCTAGAATTCCATTGAAATCCTGTGAAATCCTTTGAAATCTTGCGAAATCCTTTGAAATCCAGTGAAATCCCTTGAAATCCCGGGAAATCCAATGATTTTTTTTTTGAGAAATTTATGGAATTTTGAGGAGAAATTCATGAATTCCATGGAATCTTTCTTTTATTTTTATTATTTATTTTTATTTTATTTATTTTTCTTTTTATTATTTAAAGTTAAACATCACTAGGGTGACAAGGAGATAGTCAAATTTCATGAAGGTTAAATATCATGAGAATCACAAGGGGAATGTCGAATTCACGAGAGTCACAAGGAGATGGTTAAATGTCACGAGGGTCAAACATCCTGAGGGTCACGAAGGTCCCAAGAGGAAGATCAAAATTCGCGAAGATCAAATATTATGAGGGTCACAAGAGAATGGTCACACTTAATGAGAGTCATGAGGATGAAAAGAGGAAGGTCAAATTTTACGAAGGCCACGAAGATCACAACCAGATCATATTTCACCAGGTTCAAACGTCACAGTTAATGAGGGTCATGAGTTTCATAGGGGGAAGATCAAATTTCACGAGGGTCATGAAGGTCACAACGAGAAGATCATATTTCAACATTTACTCAATTCCGTTGTGCATACCGACAGCGGGCTAGTTTATGGACTTGACCTTCATGAAATATGATTTTGTTCACTTGAGCTCGTGACCCCCGTGATGTTTGACCCTCGAGACATTTGACTATCTCCGTGTGACTCTCGTGACGTTTGACCCTCTCGAAATCTGACCTTCCACTCGTGATGTTTGACCCTCGTGAAATTTGAGCATCTCCTTGTGAGCCTTGTCAAACTCGACGCTCATGACATTTGACGTGCCTCTATTGTGACCCTCATGCAATTTGATCTTTCCCATGTAGCCCCCGTGACCCTCGTGAAATTTGACCTTGCCCTTCCTTTTGCGATCCGGGTGACGTTTGACTCTCGTGTGATTGGAAATTTTAGGAAATTTTTCAGGTCCTCGAAATTTTCTGAAATCTTATGAATTCCGTTGAAGTCCCAAGTTTATTACACACATTGCATGTTTCAAATTATACAATTTTGCAAACAAAGTGATTTATAAAAATCTCAATTTATTTAGTAATTCTATATGACCGTAGCCAGGTGATTGAGAGATTTTATTCTATCACATATTAACCAGGATATGATTTCGCTGTTACCTATATAAAATTGTTGCATTGAGAGAATCGTCTATGACAATTTTCTTTCTTTCTTCCCCATTTTCCATGATTTTCAAAAATAATACACATTCGTCATATTTGACTGCTGATGACCAATTGGGGGTCTCTTGAACATTTTCACATTATTATGTAAATCAACAAAACTAAACGGCACACTCTATAGTTACGTCCTCCATTGTTCGCGAAAGTACAAAATTCGTATACACAATTAATTCTTAAATGTTACATACAATTAATTTTTTCAGCATTCCCCCACTACTGCCATTCAGTAAACCGACCGAAGCGCCACCAATAACTACCTCATGACCCCAACTATGGTCTTGCTTCGGAAAACGTTAGTTCGGCCTCCTGGTCTCTATTCTTCATGCTTGAAATCTAGTGTACACGTTTTTTTGGAGTGATTACCCCTTCGGCATTTCCTAGAATACCGTTAGATGGTGCTTGTGGTCCAGGGTCATTCCGCGAATCAACCCCCAAGATCAAATGTAAGACATGTAAAAAACCGAAAAATAAAAAAAAATGATGCATGAAAACTGAAAAATTGAAAATAAAGAACTTCCGAAAGTTGTAAATTAAACTCACTGAAAAAATGATACTGATTATTTTTTCAACCCAAATTTCCGTCAACAGGATTGGTCCATTCGACGTCACGTGGTACCAAGGACCATGGTATTATACTGATAATTTTTTGATAATTTTCTCTGGTAGTTCCTATATATTAAAAACAAAACAATACCCAGTCGAATTAACCCAAGATGTCAATGACAGATTCAATTCGATTGTAATTCCTCGTGGCTTTGACGTAAAAATGAGTAGATTTGGAGAGCATTCCCTACAAACCATCGACGAAAAAGTGAAGGGAAATGTTCCAGTTAATACAGTGAAATCGAAAAAAACAGTCTGGAATCAGTTTACAACTTTCTGTGATGAAAGAAAATACACGTTACGTGCGGACACTAGTGTTGAGCAATTGGCAAATATCCTCAAAGACTATGCTTACAACATGAAGAAAATCAATGGAGATGATTATAAAGAGGGCACCGTCAAATCAATGTGGAATCAGACTGCTAAATTACTCCAGGAAAAATATTTGAACGACTTCAACATCAACGTCAATCCATTTTCTGATGCTGTTTTTAAAACAGCGAGAGGAGCCCGCGATGCAAAACGCAGAGCACTCCAAGCGATTCCAGAAAAGCGGAAAGCGAGTGCAGTAGCATTGGGACAAGAGGATTGGGATACAATGATCAACGTGTGGGATGAAGAAACCCCTGATGGTCTGCAAAAAAAATTATTTATGATTATTTCGGTGGAATTGGCTTGGAGAGGCGGTGAGGGCTGTATGGCATCGATTCATCACTTCAAAGAAGAGCAAGGGAATGATGGAAGTGAGACGGGGCGTATTGAATACAATCCCATTTTTACCAAGACCACACAAGGGGGTGACAAAAAGTGCGCGGACAGCAAATGGTTAATTGAAAATCAAGAATTCCCTGATAAATGTCCAGTGAGGCTTATTAAGAAATTATGTGAGAAGAGAAATGTGAAATTGAAGAGCGACAGACTATTTCTGACCCCAAATCCTTTTTGGAAAAATAAAGGCAGTGAGTGGTTCAAAGATTCTCCAATAGGCCAAAACACAATTTCGAAATGGGTGAAGGAATCAGCTCAGAAAGCTGGGCTTGATGTTGACAACAAAAAGATTACTAATCACTCCAGTCGTGCAACAGCTGTGTCCAATTTGGCAAAATCGGGAATCGGTGAACAACAAATCATCAAACTCACTGGACACGCGAACAGTAATTCCATTAAGCCCTATCTTCAACTTGACCCCGAACACCACGAAGGAATTATTAAGAAATTACGAAAAAATCAAACCACTGAAGTCAATACGACGAACGTCATACCATGTACTTCCTCTGGGATTATTACTGACAATTCTGACACGAAGAAAACATCCACCAACATCTACAACAATTGTATTTTCAACTGCAATACCCTCAATTTGAATTAAAATATTTTTGTTTCGAAAATAAAATTTGTATTTCACAACTGTGAGGTTCGTCTCATGGAACAATCCTGTCGACAGAAATTTGGTTTGAAAAAATAATCCCCCGAATGCCGCTCGAGCTTCAAAATTAATCGAGTATTTCCCTCAAGGTTCCCTGCAAACAAACGACGTCGTCAAGTTTTTCAGGAAAAATCACTCGCGCTTCGCGCTCGTGATTTTTATACCTGAAAAACTTGACTCCTTCATTTGTTTGCAACGAACCTATCGGGAAATACTCGATAATTTTGAAGCTCTCGTGGTATTACAAGTGAAAAATTAGGTCTGTTGCTGGTCTCTCGCTGCGTTCGCTCCCGTCGTGCACTCGTTGATCAGGGGTGGGTTGAAATGGGTGTGACCCATGACGGGTCAAACCAATAGCTTCCCGACTGATTCCCTTTTTTTTGATTCATTAGAAAATGATACACACGAATTCTAAGAGTTTCATACCAATAACTCAACAACCGCTGAGATGATTTGGCTTAACATCCAATCACAATCAAGTGACATGACAATACGTCGATTGCAAAAAATTGATCCCAATCCCATCATTATTATATAACAAAACGTTCATTTAGCTGAAAATCGACGTTTTCTAGCGGTTTTTCACATATTTTTTCCGAATAACTAAACAAACGCTGAGGCAATTGTGTTCACAATCTAATCAGTTCTAAGTTTCATGAAAATGCATCGATGAAAAAAAAAAATGAATTGCATCGTTTGTTCAAGAGAAATCGTAGCACACAATTTTGACCACATACACACACACACACACACACACACACACACACACACACACACACACCCACACATCCACACCTACAGACCGGCCTCTAAAAAATGTCAGGGAGTTTGTAGGCGTTATGAAACGTGGAGAAATCATGAAATATCCGTATTCGATTATCGGGGTCATTACAATAGCTTCCTCCCTTCGGGTCGGGAAGCTAAAAAATGATAACTGAAAAACTGCAAAATGTCAAAATGAAAACTTCTGACAAAAATGTTATTCTCAAATAGATAAAAAAGAGGTAAATAAACAATCAAATTCGGAAAATGGAAACTCAAATTGGAATTTGGAGAATTTCACAGGAACTGGAAAAGTTTTGGGAACAAAAGAAACGGCAAAAAAAAAGTCCGGGGGTACACCTTTTTTTCATTCATTTGAGAATGACATTCTCGTCAGAGGTTTTTATCTTGAGATTATTCGGTTTTTTATTTTTCAGTGGGTTTAATTCAAAACTTTTGTCGGGGATTTTTAGCTGTTAACTGCTTATTACACGGCGGTGGCATGAAATAACTTCCCTTATCGGGGAGCTAAAAAAGGTCCTATAGGTTTTCCTAAACAAAATTCATTACTGGTCCATTTTGCCCCGCGTTCCATTTTGCCCCACCGTTCCATTTTACCCCATTCTCTCCTATTTGTCAGGAAATTTTCTGAACTTTACGATGAAAAAAAGGTGAGGAATGACCCCAAATGACCGTTTCAAACTTTCTTTTTGAGTTTTCCACGTCAAAATGCATCGATACATAAAAAACATTATAATTTTTTTTCATGTTCTTGATGGCTCGTAATGAGAATTGGAAAAAAAAAGTTTTCAGAAGAAAACAAAAATTCAATTTTTAATTGATGAAGAATAAAAAAAAATACAATTTTGAGGCAGTTTTTTAAATGTAGAATTGGCGGATTCGCTCAAAGAAAACACTATTTCAAATCCGTTTTGACTTTCTAATATGAGAAGCGCTTTCATGGAAGAAAATGAGTTAAGAAACTTTTCGTTGAGTTGAGCTTTTCTCACAGTTGAATGTTTGTTTCTACAACGAATATGGCGTCTTTATTGCTTCCGATCTCTCCGACAGCGTCACTACCCCTACCATTGTCTAACAGCGCCGTAAGCGATGAGATTTGGCGAAATTCTATCAAAGCCTATAATACAGGAACTCGACCCCCCTGATAGCGGGACTGCTACTGACGAGTTACCGGCACATCCAGCTCGTCCAGAGGCCTGAATCGACCGTAGCGCCATTTCACTTACTATTTCAGCTTGGGGTCACCTGCTCCTACAGAACTGAGCCTCTACTTTAGTCAATCCTCTTTGGGCGAGATTTTAGTCTTTGAGTTCCATCCTTTTTAATAAAAGACACCAGCACAAAAACTCGAATTGAAAAAAGTCGAACTCGAAATATCTCGAATGAAAATAAGCTTCAGGGAGAAGGCCGACAGATGGCATTGGAAAAAAAATGGCCTCTGCGAATTGGGCATTTTCATGAGCGACATTTGCGAAAATGAGCGCGAGATTCAAAGTGTGTTTTTAGACTGAAATAAGGAACGAGCAAAGAATTCATCATCATATCTATCAGATAATATTGTTCGCATATGCCCACATTAATTTGGTTATTACAAAAGAAAATATTGTGAAATCTATGTGAATTCCAAGAAAAAAGTAAAAGTCATAAATAAAAATGATGTCGGAGTGTCATGTGACTTTGAACACTGCATTCTGATTTGCCGAAATCAAAACATTAGTTAACTAAAAAAAAATTACAAATTTGTCGAGTTTTCGCATCAATTTCACAAATCTCTCGGACTCTCTAAAAAAAATGGAAAAAATTCTCAGATTTTAAGGACAATTCAAGTAAATTTTCAGTTCATGGAATCATGGAATGGAATCCTTACTTTTAAAAAAGCATGCGCAATATCTCGAATCGAAAGTAAAAATTCAAACATCCTTACTAAATCCTCTTAATAAAAAAGTATCTTTCCTTATTTCCTTTATAAAAAAAGCATGCATTGGAAACTGTCATGGCGGAGGACATGTAAAAAGTGTCATGGCGGCGGATGAAGGACGCATTCTCATGTGAACTTTCATGAGAATGAGCAATGGGGCCGCGACGGCGCTGTTCAAGAAAGCGTGCGTAAAATACAAATCGGATTCTCTATGCGAAATGAGAAGTTGTTCGAATGATGATTGATAATTGGATAACTTGAAAGCCAAAAATGGAATGAAACAAGTGGGAAATTACGTTTATCGTCATATAGTATTGTTATTTTTGCTTATTGTTATATTTATCACACATGCAGTCACTCAAAAATATGTTTTGGGTGTTTGGGAAATTGCTTTTTTCTCCAGAATATAGTATGGTTTTTTTTGCTAATAAATTAGCAATACACTTCCGAATGGTCATTTTGCATATTATTTTCTTCTGTCGTATATAATTCATCGTTTGATAATCCTCTTTTTTTTTCTATTCATAAAAGACACGAAGGGTAAAACTCGCATTGAAAAAAGTTGAACGCCAAAAGTCGAACTCAAAATAGCTCGAATGAGGACGAACTTCGGCGGAGACATCGACAGATGGCATTGAAAAAAAACGGGTACTATAAAGGGAAATCTTCATAAATAATTTCGCGAAAATGGGCGCGACTTTTGAAGAGCATTTCTAGCCTGAAATAAGAA
>NW_021681627.1:26709-27552 GCF_001412515.2 Diachasma alloeum
ATTTGAATGATTGATTTGAATGATTGATTTGAATGATTGATTTCCATTTGAATGATTGTGGAATGTTCCATTGTTATTTACGGTTAGGTACTTTTATTGTGGAGGAGCAAAATACTGCACGATTACCAAATGACACGGTAANTGGAGGACCAAAATACTGCACGATTACCAAATGACACGGTAATTTTTGCTGGCGATTTCTATTAGTGTGAATACGAAGGACACACAGAACGAATTGTTACAGAATATACTATCTCAACAGCGCCAGCATAACTACCTAACACAACATATTCCTCGTGCTTAGCATGGGCCAATGAGTTGAGGACTACATTCGCCCCACGAACATCAATTTTTGGTGCAACCTCAGGTATAGGTGTTTCTCCTGTTGAGCTTCTCTTCTTGGGTCGTATCCTTGAGCAGTCCAAGTGAGATATTCCTGCCTTTGTAGGCTCTGCAGTACGAATGAGTTTATTAATTATTAATTAAATGAATTATTGTTAGATTTCATCTGATGGCTTTTTACATAACGATCTGGTGAATGGCGTTNTTATTAATTAAATGAATTATTGTTAGATTTCATCTGATGGCTTTTTACATAACGATCTGGTGAATGGCGTTTTTGGCGGGTGTAAGCCGAAAGCGAGGGTTGACCAAAAAAATGCATTCCGCCACATTTGGATTCAAACTTTATATTATTATATACCGTAAGATACATTCAACGCACGTGAGGCACTGATACGCACGCCATGGCCTCAAAAAAAGTCTAGGCCTCAAGAAAAGTCAAAAAAAGCAATTAATATATCTACACTCATCAAAACGCTACGTGAATAGACGATACGAGCT
>NW_021681628.1:0-2801 GCF_001412515.2 Diachasma alloeum
ATGACCCCCTGGAAGACAGGTTTTTTTCGGCAAGATCTCGTTTGAGACAACCATGAATATATTGATTTGCAAAGGATTTCATATGCTGTCATAGCTCATTTTACGTAGGATGATCCCCTGAAAGTCTGGTATTTTCCGATGGACCTTCATTGGGAGACCCATTGAAGATATCGCTTTGCAAATGATTTCATTCGCGTGTTTAGCTAATTTTACGTAGGATGTCCCCTGAAAGTCGGGTTTTTTCAGGCAGACCGTCTTTAGAAGAACTATTACAGTTAATCGCGTTGCAAATGATCTCATATGCTGTCTCAGCTCATTTTATGTAGGGTGACCCCCTGGGAGTCAGGCTTTTTTAGGCAGAGCATCGTTCGGAGAACCATTGGAGTTATCGCTTTGCAAATGATTTCATATGCTGTCTCAGCTTATTTTACGAAGAATGGCCCCTGGAAGTCAGGTTTTTTCGGCAGATCTCTTTTGAGAGAACCATTGAAGATATTGATTTGCAAAGGATTTCATATGCTGTCTCAGCTCATTTTACTTAGGATGAGCCCCTGAAAGCCCTGAAAGTCTGGTATTTTCCGGCGGACCTCTATTGGGAGACCCATTGAAGATGTCGCTTTGCAAATGATTTCATTTTACCTAGGATGGCCCTCTGAAAAATAGGTTTTTTCCGGCAGACCTCTTTTGGGAAAACCATTGAAGATATCGCTTTGCAAATGATTTCATTCGCTTTCTCAGCTCATTCTACTGAAGATGACCCCCTATCTCATCTACTGAAGATGATAGTCAGGTTTTTGCCCGCAGTACTCTTTCGTTAGCAACATTGAAGAGATTGCTTTGCAAATGATTTCATTCGCTTTCTCAGCTCATTCTACGTAAAACGACGCCGTGAAATTCAGGTTTTTTCCGGCAGACCTCATTTCGGAGAATCGTTGGGGATATCACGTTGCAAATGACTTCATTTGCTTTCTCAGTTCATTTCATGTGATGACCCCCTGGAAGACAGGTTTTTTTCGGCAAGATCTCTTTTGAACGAACCATTGAAGATATTGATTTGCAAAGGATTTTATATGCTGTCTCAGCTCATTTTACTTAAGTTGACCCCCTGATAGTCAGGTTTTTGCCCGCAGTACTCTTTCGTTAGCAATATTGGAGAGATTGCTTTGCAAATGACTTCATTCGCTTTCTCAGCTCATTCTACGTAAAATGACGCCGTGAAATTCAGGTTTTTTCCGGCAGACCTCATTTCGGAGAAACGTTGGAGGTATCGCTTTGCAAATGATTTCATATGCTGTCTCAGCTAATTTTTCGACGGATGAACCCCTGAAAGTCAGGTTTTTTTCGGCAGAACACTTTTGGGAGAAACATTGGCGATATCGCATTGCATGTGATTTTGTAGCATTTCTCAGCACATTCTAGGTAGGATGACCACTTGAAAGCCAGGTTTTTTTCGGCAGAACTCTTTTGGGAGAAACATTGGAGATATCGCAATGCAAATGATTTCATTTGCTCCCTCAGTCCATTTTATGTGGGATGACCCCCTGGAAGTCAGGTTTTTTTCGGCAGATCTCTTTTGAGAGAACCATTGAAGATATTGATTTGCAAATGATTCCATATGCTGTCTCAGCTCATTTTTTTATTGGACGACCCCCTGGAAGTCAGGCTTTCTTAGGCAGACCGTCTTTGGGAGAACCATTGGAGATATCGTTTTACAAATGATTTCTTTCGCTTTCTCAGTTCATTTTACATCTGAACTCCTGAATTTCAGGTTTTTTTTCAGCACTCCTCATTTGGGAGAGCTATTGGTGATATTGATTTGCAAATAATTTCCACTCACTTTCCCAGCTCATTTTACTTAGGATGAAAGTCTGGTATTTTCCGGCGGACCTCTATTGGGAGACCCATTGACCCACTGTAACTCTTTGCAAATTATTTCATTCGCTTGCTTAGCTCATTTTACGTAGGATGGCCCCCTGAAATTCAGATTTGTTGCGGCATACTTCTTTTCGGCGAATCATTTGGCGATATCGCTATGCAAATTACTTCATTCGATTCCATAGCTCATTTTACCTCGTACGGCCCTCTGAAAAATAGGTTTTTTCCGGCAGACCTCTTTTGGGAAAACCATTGAAGATATCGTTTTGCAAATGATTTCATTCGCTGTGTCAGGTCATTTTGTGTGGGATGATCCCGTGAAATTCTTTTTTTTTCCAGCAGACCTCATTTGGGAGAATCTTTGGAGATTCCCTTTGCAAATGATTTCATTCGCTGTCTCAGCTCATTTTACTTAAGATGACCCCCTGATAGTCAGGTTTTTGCCCGCAGTACTCTTTCGTTAGCAATATTTCTCCAATAGAGAGATTGCTTTGCAAATGACTTCATTCGCTTTCTCAGCTCATTCTACGTAAAATGACGCCGTGAAATTCAGGTTTTTTCCGGCAGACCTCATTTCGGAGAACCGTTGGAGGTATCGCTTTGCAAATGATTTCATATGCTGTCTCAGCTAATTTTTCGACGGATGAACCCCTGAAAGTCAGGTTTTTTTCGGCAGAACACTTTTGGGAGAAACATTGGCGATATCGCATTGCATGTGATTTTGTAGCATTTCTCAGCACATTCTAGGTAGGATGACCACTTGAAAGCCAGGTTTTTTTCGGCAGAACTCTTTTGGGAGAAACATTGGAGATATCGCAATGCAAATGATTTCATTTGCTCCCTCAGTCCATTTTATGTGGGATGACCCCCTGGAAGTCAGGTTTTTTTCGGCAGATCTCTTTTGAGAGAACCATTGAAGATATTGA
>NW_021681628.1:2848-25708 GCF_001412515.2 Diachasma alloeum
AGCTCATTCAACGTAAAATGACGCCGTGAAATTCAGCTTTTTTCCGGCAGACCTCATTTCGGAGAACCGTTGGAGATATCACGCTGCAAATGACTTCATTCGCTTTCTCAGTTCATTTCATGTGATGACCCCCTGGAAGACAGGTTTTTTTCGGCAAGATCTCGTTTGAGACAGCCATGAATATATTGATTTGCAAAGGATTTCATATGCTGTCTCAGCTCATTTTACTTAGGATGATCCCCTGAAAGTCTGGTATTTTCCGGCGGTGCTTTATTGGGAGACCCATTGAAGATATCGCTTTGCGAATGATTTGATTCGCGTGTTTAGCTATTTTTACGTAGGATGACCGCTGAAAGTCAGGTTTTTTCAGGCGGACCCTCTTTTGAAGAACTATTACAGTTAATCGCGTTGCAAATGTACTCATATGCTGTCTCAGCTCATTTTATGTAGGATGACCCCCTGAAAGTCAGGCGTTTTCAGACAGACCATTCTTTGGCAGTACCATTGGAGGTATCGCTTTGCAAATGATTTCATATGCTGTCTCAGCTAATTTTACGACGGATGAACCCCTGAAAGTCAGGTTTTTTTCGGCAGAACACTTTTGGGAGAAACATTGGAGATATCGCATTGCAAATGATTTCATTCGCTTTGTCAGTTCATTCTAGTAGGATGACCCCCTGAAAGTCATGTTTTTTCCGGGAGAATTCTTTTGGGAGAACCATTGGAGATATCACTTTGCAAATGAATTCATTCGCTTTCTCAGTTCATTTTATATGGGATGACCCCCTGGAAGTCACGTTTTTTCGGCAGATCTCTTTTGAGAGAACCATTGAAGATATTGATTTGCAAATGGATTCCATATGCTGTCTCAGCTAATTATATTTGGGATGACCCCCTGGAAGTCAGGCTTTTTTAAGCAGACCATCTTTGGGAGAACCATTGGAGTTATTGCTTTGCAAATGATTTCATTCAGTTTTCAGTTCATTTTGAGTAGGATGAACTCCTGAATGTTAGGTTTCTTTCGTTAGACCTCTTTTGAGAGAACCATTGAAGATATTGATTTGCAAATAATTTCCATTCACTTTCTCAGATCATTTTACTTAGGATGAAAGTCTGGTATTTTCCGGCGGACCTCTATTGGGAGAACCATTGACCCACTGTATCGCTTTGCAAATGATTTTATTCGCTTGTTAAGCTCATTTTACGTAGGATGGCCCCCTTGAAATTCAGATTTGTTGCGGCATACTTCTTTTCGGAGTATCATTTGGCGACATCGCTATGCAAATTACTTCATTCGATTCCTTTGCTCATTTTACCTAGGATGGCCCTCTGAAAAATAGGTTTATTCCGGCANAATATCACTTTGCAAATGAATTCATTCGCTTTCTCAGTTCATTTTATGTGGGATTACCCCCTGGTAGTCACGTTTTTTCGGCAGACCTCTTTTGAGAGAACCATTGAAGATATTGATTTGCAAATGGATTCCATATGCTGTCTCAACTCATTATATTTGGGAAGACCCCCTGGAAGTCAGGCTTTTTTAAGCAGACCATCTTTGGGAGAACCATTGGAGTTATCGCTTTGCAAATGATTTCATTCACTTTTCAGTTCATTTTGATTAGGATGAACTCCTGAATGTTAGGTTTTTTTCGTTAGACCTCTTTTGAGAGAACCATTGAAGATATTGATTTGCAAATGATTCCATATGCTGTCTCAGCTCATTTTATATTGGACGACCCCCTGGAAGTCAGGCTTTCTTAGGCAGACCGTCTTTGGGAGAACCATTGGAGATATCGCTTTACAAATGATCTCTTTCGCTTTCTCAGTTCATTTTACATATGAACCACTGAATGTTAGGTTTTTTTCGGTAGGCCTCTTTTGAGAGAACCATTGAAGATGCAAATAATTTCCAACACTTTCCCAGCTCATTTTACTTAGGATGAAAGTCTGGTATTTTCCGGCGGACCTCTATTGGGAAACCCATTGACCCACTGTATCGCTTTGCAAATGATTTCATTCGCTTGTTTAGCTCATTTTACGTAGAATGGCCCCCTGAAATTATATACTTCTTTTCGGAGAATCATTTGGCTATATCCCTATGCAAATTTCATTCGATTCCTTAGCTCATTTTACTCAGAATGGCCCTCTGAAAAATAGGTTTTTTCTGCAGACCTCTTTTAGGAAAACCATTGAAGATATCGCATTGCAAATGATTACATTCGCTGTGTCATTTTGTTTGGGATGATCCCGTGAAATTCATTTTTTTTCCAGCAGACCTCATTTGGGAGAACCTTTTGGAGATTCCCTTTGCAAATTCTTTCATTCGCTTTCTCAGTTCATTTATATCGTATGACCCCCTGGAAGTCAGGTGTTTTTCGGCAGATCTCTTTTCAGAGAAACATTGAAGATATTGCTTTGCAAATGATTTCATTCGCTTTCTCAGCTCATTCTACTGAAGATGACCCCCTGATAGTCAGGTTTTTGCCGGCAGTACTCTTTCGTTAGCTACATTGGAGAGATTGCTTTGCAAATGATGTCATTCGCTTTCTCAGCTCATGCTACGTAGAACCAAGTAAGGACCAGCCAGTCAGCCACAGCTCTCTAGTCAACTAGTATCAATCGCAGGTTTGCGGAATTTATCCACAACCCAGCAGGGTTGATATGATGGGGTCGGATGGGATTTGGTTTCAGGAGTGTGAGAAGGGTTTGCACTTATGTGGAACAAACGAGAAAAATTTAATTCGTTTTTTATTTAAAATTCGCGACCGAACCTGCAGTTAGTACAATGACCGTCAAAATCGGAACGGAATTATTATCGGCTTAGACGAAAAATATTTTTAATCCTGAATTGCCGACTGAAAATCTTCACTAAAAAATTTACAAACGAAGTTAAATTTCAAAGTAAATTGCAATAAAAAAAATTCAATTACCAAAACCTTTGAAAGTTCCGGAAAATTTCCAAGTCCAAGAGGACAGAATACGAGAAAAAAAATATTCTACGTCCAAGAGGACCGAACACGAAAAATTTCTGTGTCCAAGAGGACAGATCACGAAAAAAATTTCTGTCTCAGAGGACAAGAGCGCGAGAAAAAAATTCTAAGTCCAAGAGGACCGAACACAAAAATTTCTATGTCCAAGAGTTTTTAATTAGCGGGCGAGTTGTCGGGAGTCACTGTGCCGAGAAACCATTAGGTTTCTCATAGGGACGCGACTTTCATCGTAGTTTTTAATTTTTCATTCCATCGAACAGCATCCAATGGGTTTCATTCCTTAATATTAATTAGTCGGTGAAGAAATCAACTGAAAAATATGAAGTAAACATTGAGTACAAGCAGGACAAAAGTACCCCTCCGAACCTGTCCCTGTGACAGCGGGACTGCTACTGCCGAGTTACTCAATTTGAATGATGAACACAAGATACTCTTTTTTCGTTTTCAAACTGACAGTACATAGACGGAGAACCCACGAGCTATTTAGCCTCCCGTATCACATCATAGGGTATAAGAAAATTCATTATTATGAATGAAATATTCACTCTTAAACAATAATAGTGACAGACCTGGATTCTACAAACAATTTGCAATCGAATAAAAAAAAAAAAATTGAAAAATAAAAATTTGTCTGCTAGATCCATGGACTATCTTGATTAATTAATTAAAAAAGACTCATTGACTCTTAAACGTTAAAAAGGGGGGCACAATGACCTGTTAACCTATTACAAACGACTCGATAGGGTGTTTGAAAATAGGTTTTTGTCGGCTAATAGTATACTGCTGCCAACAAGGCGTTCCATTGAACGCGGCAACCCCACTCATCCCACCACTGCGCCGCTCGACGCATGTTCACAGCTCGCCGCTCGGCAGTCGAGGTACCTCCAGTCGCTACGAGAAACAGTCAGTTCAACGCCAACTCTTGAAATCGCCGGTCATAAGCTCCGAAGAGCTCTCGCAAATTAAATCATATGTAACCAGTTCGGACTTGGAAAAAATTCGAGAATTGTGGACTTAGAATTTTTTTCTTGTGTTCTGTCGATGCTGCCAATGCTGTTCGATGGAGAATTAAATTCCCCACCCAACAACTCCCGTTTCATTCCTTAATCTCTCTAATGAAAAAATTGTAACTACGACGAAAGTCGCGGCGCTATGAAAAACCTAATGGTTTCTCGGCGCAGTGACTCCCGACAACTCGCCCGCTAATTAAAAAATCGTATCTCTGCTCCTAATTAACATTAAGGAATGAAACCAATGCTGTTCGATGGAGAATTAAATTCCCCATCCATCAACCCCCGTTTCATCTCTTAATCTCTGTAATAAAAAAATAAAAACTGCGACGAAAGTCGCGGCGCTATGAAAAACCTAATGGTTTCTCGGCGCAGTGACTCCCGACAACTCGCCCGCTAATTAAAAAATCGTCTCTTCCCTCCTAATTAATTGATATTAAGGAATGAAACCAATGCTGTGTGAGAATTAAATTCCCCATCCTTCAACCCCGGTTTCATTCCTTAATCTCTGTAATGAAAAAATAAATACTGCTACGAAAGTCGCGGCGCTATGAAAAACCTAATGGTTTCTCGGCGCAGTGACTTCCGACCACTCGCCCGCTAATTAAAAAATCGTATCTCTGCTGCTAATTAACATTAAGGAATGAAACCAATGCTGTTGTATTTTTATAGCGCCGCGACTTTCGTCGCAGTTTTTATTTTTTCATTACAGAGATTAAGGAATGAGACGGTGGTTGAAGGATGGGGAATTTAATTCTCTATCGAACAGCATTGGTTTCATTCCTTAATATTAATTAGGTGAAAAGAGACGATTTCTTAATTAGTGGGCGAGTTGTCGGGAGTCACTGCGCAGCGAAACCATTGAGTTTGTCATAGCGCCGCGACTTTCGTCGCAGTTATAATTTTTTCATTAGAGAGATTAAGGGATGAAACGGGAGTTGGTGGGTGGGGAATTTAATTCTCCATCGAACAGCATTGGTTTCATTCCTCAATGTTAATTAGTAGCAGAGATGCGTTTTTAAAATTAATTCTTAATTTTAATTCTCCATCGAACAGCATTGGTATCATTTCTTAATAATAATTAGTCGGCGAAGAAATCAACTGAAAAATATGAAGTAAACATTGAGTACAAGGAGGACAAAAGTACCCATCCGAACCTGTCCCTATGACAGCGGGACTGCTGCTGCCAAGTTACTCAATTTTAATTATGAACACAAGATACTCTTTTTTTGTTTTTAAACTGACAGCCGGAGAACCTACGAGCTATTTAGCCTCCCGTATCACATCATAGGGTATAAGATAATTCATTATTTATGAATGAAATATTCACTCTTAAACAATAAGAGTGACAGATCTGGTAAGAGTGCCCGGCAAAATTCTAAGAGAATTAGAATTTAGAGAGAAAAATTTCCGCTTCACCCAGCCGGGAATCGAACCCGGGTCTCCCAGATACGCACCGGGTACTCTTACCGACTAAGCTACTGGGAACCACAGAAATTCACTCTCAAATTCATCTCATACACCGCCTAACCTCCTTTAGGCATTAAAGAATTCTAAGAGAATTAGAATTTAGAGAGAAAAAATTTCCGCTTCACTCCGCCGGGAATCGAACCCGGGTCTCCCAGATACGCACCGGGTACTCTTACCGACTAAGCTACTGGGAACCACAGAAATTCACTCTCAAATTCATCTCATACACCGCCTACAAACAATTTGCAATCGAATGAAAAAAAAAAAATTGAAAAATGAAAATTTGTCGGCTAGATTTATGGACTATCTTGATTAATTAATTAAAAAAGACTCATTGACTCTTAAACGTTAAAAAGACCTGCTCACGAATTACAAACGATTCGATAGGGTCATTAGTTTGAAAATAGTGTCGGCTAATAGTATACTGCTCTTGTTGGCTGAGTTAGTGGGGGAGCGCGTCAACGGGGCACCCCGTGTTAAGTATTGACATACGTTACTCTATTATTCGATGTTATCTTGAAATAAATTGAAAATAATGAAAGGAAATGGAAATCTTAGGATTACAAAAATTCTTAAACTAATATTTTGCAAAAATTCACCTACTAATCGCAAGATTGACTAAAAACAAACAAAAACTATCCAGTTAATTTTTTGATAAAATCAATATTTTACGAGTTATGAGCATTTTTGAAGTGAAAAAGTTCAAATATAGGAAAATGACCGCAAAAACATGAAAATAAATTGAAATATCGAATATTTGGAGAAAAAAAACAATATATACATTACAAACAATAAATCAAAGAAGAAATAAAGCTAAAAACTCTGTATTCAAGTTAGAAAAGAGAAATAAATGAAAAATACAAATAACAAAAAAGAAGAAGAAAACAAAACTGTTAACGGAAGATGGAACAGTATTTGTCACCTTGGCATTGCCGGTTAAATAATCTGAATAATTAATACTTAATATACTAATAAAAACAGGACGGGACCAAAAAGGAGCCCACAAAAACTAATAATTATAGATGAACTAACCTGCGATGCTAATGCAGGCTAGCAACCACGACAATGAGTGACGTTTTCCCTCCAAACAGGGAAGTCTTCTTAAAATTTAAGGAAAATTAACTGAAGAAACAAGAATAGATGAGTTTTGAAACGATGTAATTCCTTTAAAAATGAACAAAAAAAATAATATAAAATTATTCTTAAAAACCATTATAATGTAAATGTAAACTGTCTCAGACAGAAAATAAATTTACTCAACAGTTATCAAATTATATTTCGATTGCACATGATGGTGTTATAGAGAAAAATAATAATAAACACATGAAAAATCAAGAAATAATTCAACCTTAAAATCTCTACAGATCATTTGACTGGAAAAATCATAAACATGTAAAATTGTTTATAAACAATTGGGATAATGTTCATAAAAAAACTTGAAAACAGGCTAAAAATAAAGGGTCTATATCGGTGAAGATACCCACCGAAAATCGTGCCACCACACTCTCGTGCTCAAACACGTGTATCCGTGTATCTATCAGAACTTTGGAAATTAATAGCGCCCTCTGTGTAAGAGATGGAGGGAAGTTTATCGAACAAAAAGTATTCTATAAATTGTAAATTATTATATCCCTCGATCAAATATTGAAAACCCTATCAACAAATTTAATTGTTATAAACAAAACATGGTAAATTTTATCGGAAAAATCTGGAAAAAGACTAAAATCGAAGATCTCAAAGCCCCGAATGAGAAAAAATTTGAATCATTCCTTTAATCTTCATATGCAACGGAGATATGATTTTTTTGAAAGTTGCACACACGCATGCACTCGCAGATGCGTATGCATATTCTCTAACGAAACTTTGGAAATTTCTAGACCTTTTTCTATGAGGAATATAGGAAAAAGTGAGATATGAAAAATGATGAATAAATTGGCCTCTCTAAGAATGCATTATCAAAAAAGTCAAATGTCAATAGACAGATCTGACTGTCTATTGACATGTCATTCAAAATCTACTATAAAAATTCAAAAATTAATGCAATCAATTGAAGGTTAGTAGAGGAACAGGAAAATAATGGAAAATCACGTAAAAAGGTGAATTAGAAAGTTTCAATTTCCAGGTCATTGGCTACCCTTAAATTGGAACCTTAATAACTTTGGAACCGATTAACATTTCGGAAAGTAAAAATATTCTAAAAATACTCCATTAAATTCCCCACAGAATAGAACATTGAACAGATTTTTATATGCAAAAACCACCCTTTGGGAAGTTAATAGACAGGTCAAGGTCTCATGATCAAATTTTTAACTGTGAATATCTCCGAAGATTATAAAGATTAAATAATGAAATTTTGGGCAAAAATACTATAAATCAAGGTCTTTCAGATAAACCAAAAAAGCTTCCCAATAGATTGTTAAATAACAATGTTATTAATAATCGAATGTTATAAAAAAAATGAAAAAAATGTTTTTCATCGGAATTATGTTTCCACCTCAAAAATAGACTCAAAAACGAATTTTGTAATATTTATCTAAATACAATGTCAATAGACAAAAATTGTCATTTGCAGTACCATAAGGGTACCTTAAGGAACCGTTTAAGCCATAGTGAAAATCAACTTCAAAATTCAGCCAAAAATGAATTATTCATAACTAAAAATATCAGAAATAATTCAAATGAATTAAAAATGTAAAAATATTCAATGTATAAAGGCCTAGTAGGGTGCCACTGTGTTGGGAGTACTCTATGTAATGTGTGTAGACACATTACATAGGGGTACGCTTGACGCTCGACCCCCACCTTCAGGTTTCAAGTCTCACCGCTTCACGCGGCATCCCCACTACTCCCACCTCTGTGCCACTTCGGCGGCTCGACGCAACGTCAACGCCCCGTAGAGAGCGAGTCAAGGTACTTCGAAGGCCTACAGTCAGTTCAGCTTCAGCGCTCGAAGTAGCCGGTCATAGCTCAAAAAGAGCTCCGCGAGGTGAAATAAATTCGGTAAAGTATCTGGGAGACCCGGGTTCGATTCCCGGCTGGGTGAAGCGGAAATTTTTTCTCTCTAAATTCTAATTCTCTTAGAATTTTTTTTCGGACTTGAAAAATTCGCGAGTTTGTGGACTTAGTGAAATTCTTGACACGTCCCTCTTGCGACTTGGAGAATTTTTGTAATATCCCTTCTGGATTTATTCTTGATTTGTCCCCTCTCGACTTAGAATTATTTCTCGATCCAAACTTAGAATTTTGCTGCCACTTTAACATCTAATTTCGAACTTCCCATCCACCAAATAATTACTAAAATTAATTCAAGAGTTTGATCAAGTCCACTACACTTTAATAAACAAATCTGATCCGATAATCCGTTGAATACACGGCGGTGCCTGAATTGACTAGGAAACTCGGCTTAAAAGTCAAATAAAAATTTGAAATAAAAAAATCAATTCAAACATATTTTGTGACCATGAAGTGAATTAAAGTGCCAATACCCTAATAAATAAATTCTGAGAATTTTGTGGAGGCGATCTGAATGCTTTGAACATTGGTTCGGTGTTTTCAGTGACCTCCACGAGAATTCTCGCAATATAATTCATATTCCCGCAAAATTTAGAATACAAATTTAAAATATTCCAATGATCCTAACCAGTGACGCGCATCCGACGCTCGGGAACTAAACCACAAAACCTAAAATAAAGAAAATATTGTTTGATCTTTCTAGTTTTCAAAATATCTAGAGCCCAGTGGTAACAAAAATAATTACAAACTGAAAAGTGGAAATTTATCTAAATAAACTGAAACCAGCGATCCAGTGAGCGTTTGTTCGATTGTTGCCTGCCGTCGGAAGCGAGCCGCTACCGCCCGTCGGACTCCTACCATTCAACGACCGAATCTTGGTACCTTCAAATCAGGCCTTCACAGATCGAGACCCTTTGAAACGATTCCGAGTCATTGACGAGCAGAAGTGAGTAAAATGAAGACAACGGTTAATTTCTCTTATCCCGGGTATCGTTTGATACTCCAAAATAGAGACATTGATTCCCGAATTATTAAAGAACATTAACAAAGGATAACTTTTTCAACGTAGTTACGGCAAGTCAGAGGGTAATCGGCTACCGCTCGACGATTATTGCTTAAAAATTCGGTTTCCCAACTTCTCTTGTTTGCTCATTCGAGAATTGACATACGTTACTCTATTATTCGATGTTATCTTGAAATAAATTGAAAATAATGAAAGGAAATGGAAATCTGAGGATTACAAAAATTCTCAAACTAATATTTTGCAAAAATTCACCTACTAATCGAAAGATTGACTAAAAACAAACAAAAACTATCCAGTTAATTTTTTGATAAAATCAATATTTTACGAGTTATGAGCATTTGAAGTGAAAAAGTTCAAATATAGGAAAATGACCGCAAAAACATGAAAATAAATTGAAATATCGAATATTTGGAGAAAAAAAACAATACATACATTACAAACAATAAATCAAAGAAGAAACAAAGCTAAAAACTCTGTATTCAAGTTAGAAAAGAGAAATAAATGAAACATACAAAAAAAAGGATAACTTTTTCAACGTAGTTACGGCAAGTCAGAGGGTAATCGGCTACCGCTCGACGATTATTGCTTAAAAATTCGGTTTCCCAACTTCTCTTGTTTGCTCAAACGTTAATCAATAAAATAAATTCTACTATTTTATCTATTTTTATCTCAAACCAATCGGGAATACGTAACACTGTTTGTGATATCAGCTGATCCGAGCTGTTCTTCTGAGTGATCAGTATCAAATCAGCTGTTTGCTTTTGGATTGTTTCCAAGCTATTCACGATAAATATCCAGCTTTTCCAGAGTGGGGTCGACATCAGCTAATCCAAGCTGTTCTTCTCAATTTATCAGTTTGATATCAGCTATCTTATTCTTACGTTATTTTTAAGGAGTTTTCAATACATATTCAGCTTTTCAAGAGCTGTTGTCGTTGTCAGCTGATCCAAACTGTTCCTCGTCATAGCTGAGTATGACATAAGCTATTCCCTATATAAATAACTTCTCCCTAGGCTGGTTTTGAAACCGAACAACTTTCCCAACAATAGCAGCTTTACTTTTAACTCGTTGAAGCTGTGATTGGTATCGAAAGATTTTCTCAGATCTTGTTCACTAATATTGTGCAAAAAAGAATCATCGAATTTCACACACAATAACAAATCAATTTTAATCTGTTATACATTTACTTTTGAGTCTCACATCAGCTATATTCTCAACTTATTGGAACTGTGGTCGATATCCAAATATTTTGTAGAAGATTATTAACAAATATTGTGCAATAAATAATCAATTGATACACAACAACGAATCAGTCTCAATTTTTCCCCGTTTATCATGCCTTGTTTCAGCTGTCAAGTAATTCTAGCACATGGGCGAGATGCTTGGTTATCTGATGATGAAATTGATCACTTAGCCCCTCTATTACAGAAACAATTTCAGTTTGAGTTTCGTGAATCTTGGAAATTCCTACTTCCAGAATTCATGGTACCAATCGGTCCCAATAAGAGACATATTGTGACAAATATCGAACTCCGTTCTTCCAATCACTCCTAAATAAAAAAGCATTAATTCTTGCAGTAAAAGTGAAAGCACAAAAAGAATATCAAAATCTTGGATAATTGGAAGGGGTATCAAAAAATGAAAAAATTTTTGGTACCTCTTCCAATTATCCAAGATTTTGATATTATTTTTGTGTTTTCACTTTTACTGCAAGAATTAATGCTTTTTTATGTAGGAGTGATTGGAAGAACGGAGTTCGATATTTGCCACAATATTCACCTACTACACAGTTCAAGCGAAGATTTCTCCAAGAGAGATGCTTGGGAAATGCTTGGTGGTCACTGAATTTGTACCCGTTTTGATACCAAGTCTATCTATGTATATGATTCTTCGAATAGTTGTGAGCTCAAAGACTGCCCCAAGAATTTTCTGCAAGCATTGTATCCTTCATTTGTCATAAACAATGTGAATGTCAAGTTTTGCACAGTTCAACAGCAACAAAATGATTTTGATTGCGGAGTTTTCGCCATAGCTTTTGCTGTTTCAATTGCTTTTGGCGAAAATCCGGCATACATTACATATGACGAATCAAACATGCGGACGTATTTGTTACAAATTTTCGAAACTGGAACGATTTCCAAGTTCCCAATTTATTTATTATCTCGATTGCTAGTCAGTACAAAAATCATTTGAAGCAAACAAAAATCCATTGAACTTCAATGTTCCTTGATCGAGTGATTGGGAAGAAAAAATTATTGAATGGAAACAAGGAAAATCAACAACTGAGTCGTGAAACAAGAAGTGAAAATAAAATTGCTAAATATCAATTACATGAAGATCTGAGTGCTTTGCATGCAATGGATACGAATTTCAGCAATGTAAAGAAAGTTCCGTTGAAACGTGTTTTTCGTGAATTACCTTCTGACAGTAATACAAATATTTTTCTTCAAGAAAAAAACCTCGAAATAGTGAGAGGTCACAATTTGCGACCATTGGGTGATGAATACATTCAGATGATTTGTCATAGTGAACGACTCAAACTAGAACATACAGGGTGTTATTAAATGATCCAATTACCTCTCGTCCAGCGATAGATTCGAACCCCCTGAATACGGAAAAAATGCGAAAAAAATTATTAATTCACTAGTTTTTAAATTATTAACGTTTAAGATGGACCAATTGGGAGCGCGTATTTTGCGGTGACGGAGTGGGTAGAGAGGGGAGTAGAGCATATGACAACAGCGCATCTAGTTATGGAGAGGTTAGCCTCTAAGAGCCTCTAATTCTAAGAGAATTAGAATTTAGAGAGAAAAAATTTCCGCTTCACCCAGCCGGGAATCGAACCCGGGTCTCCCAGATACGCGCCGGGCACTCTTACCGACTAAGCTACCGGGAACCACAGAAATTCACTCTCAAATTCACCTCAAACACCGCCTAACCTCCTTTAGGCATTAAAGAATTCTAAGAGAATTAGAATTTAGAGAGAAAAAATTTCCGCTTCACCCAGCCGGGAATCGAACCCGGGTCTCCCAGATACGCGCCGGGCACTCTTACCGACTAAGCTAGTGACGTGAAGGCAGTTGCGGTATTCTCAATATTACTAGACGATGGAGGGATGTTTTCATGTATCCTCAATCAGTGATTGAGTCATTGGTTAGGCAGTATGCAGATTGGAATGACACCGAATTTTGAATGGTTTTTTGAACCCGGAAAAATGAGGATCGAATGTGAATCCCCCGCTGATGAATCCAATGCATCCAATGCGCAATAAATAATAATGAATTGATGTTTAAGTGGAAAATTGATTAGAGGCAAAAGTCCAGATCAACTCTTGACGATAGGACTCGAAATAATGGTCACAGAATAAGGGTCAGGATGAGTGTCATGATAAGGGTTAGGCATGGGAGTCAAAGTAAGAGTACCAATGAGTGCCAGATTATGCGTCCCAATAACGGCCAGAATGAACGTCAGTATGGGGGCCGAAATGAGAGTGGCTATAAGGGCCAAAATAGGGGTTTGAATAAGGGCCAAAATGCGGGTCAAAATAAAGAACAAAATAGGGGTCGGTATGAGGGCCAAAATGAGTGTTGAAATAACGGCCAAAGTGAGAGTCAAAAAGTGAGAGTGAGGGCCAAAATAAAGGTCAGTATAAGAGCCAAAATAAGGGCCAGAAGAAGGGTGAAAATGAGGTTCGGAATTAGGGCCAAAATGGATGGCGGTATAAGGGCCAGAATAGGGGTCGGTTTAAGGCCCACAATGAGGGTCAACATCGGGGTCAGAATAAGGGTCTGTTGAGGGCCAAGATGGAGGTCGGTAAAAGGGCCGAAGTAGGGGTCAGAATATGGGCCAAAATAGGGGTCAAAATAGTGATTGAAATAAGTGCCAAAAGGAGGGTAGGGCACTATGAGGCCCTAAATGGGGATCAGAATAAGCGCCAAAATAAGAGTTGGAATAAGGGTCTGTATGAGGCCCAAAATAGGGGTCAGAATAAGGTCCAAAATAGGGGTCATAATATGGACCAAAATAGGGGTCAAAATAGGGGTTGAAATAAGTGCCAAAATGAGGGTCACTATGAGGGCCTAAATGGGGATCAGAATAAGCGCCAAAATAAGGGTTGGAATAAGGGTCTGTATGAGGGCCAAAATAGGGGTCGTTATAAGGGCCAAAATGAGGGTCGGTATAAGGGCCAAAATTATAGTCAGAATAGGGGCCAAAAATGGGGGTCAGAAAAAGGGCCAAAATGGGGTTCGGTATCAGGGGTCAAGTAGGGGTCGGTAAAAGGGTCAACATAAGGGTGGGTAGGAGGGCCAAAATGGGGATCAGTATCAGGGCCAAAATGAGTGACGGAATAAGGGTCAACATGAGGGCTGGAATAAGGCCTAAAATTGAAGTTAAGATCAGAGCTACCATTAACTACCAATAAGGGTCAAAATTAGGGTCAGAATAGGGGCTGCAATAAAGGCAAAAATAAGGATCTGTATGAGGGTCAAAATGGGCGTTGGTATAAGGGCCAAAATGAGCGTCCAAATGCGGGCCAAAATGCCCAAATACGGGCCAAAATGAGGGGCATAATAAGGGTCAGTTAAGGATCAGAATAATGTGGTCAGAAAGGAGAGTCTGAATTGTAGAAACTTGGGGTCAGAATCAAATTGCTCCCTTTCACATACAGTGTGTCCCAAAAAGGAATGTCATCCTCCTCAGGGGAGTTCGGGGGGCTCATATGGAGATGAAGACCTCAATGGCATTGTTCTCTCCCGCTTTGTTCAATAGCTTTTGACAAAAATGAAGGAGTCAAGAAATTTCAACGTATTGCAGGTATTGACGGTTCCTGATGAAATGTGACATTATGAGATTCTTTACATTTTTCTTTCCGAATGGAAGCATTGCAATCGTTCAAATTTAAGTTTTGGATTTTTTGTTCTATATGAACCTGTTATTATCCAGAAAGTCCAAAATTTGGTACATTTCGACACTAGGCCGTGAGGAACTAATGTCGAATTGAAATGAATTTATTCTTCCTTCGTTTCTCGTCTCGCCTCTCGTTTCTCTCGTTCTCGACCAGATTTTCGTATCTATCGTTTCGTTTTTCGTGTCTCCTCTCGGTATTGGTGAACCCTATCAATCGCCATTAATAAAAATTCAGTCCATTGAATCATTTCTATAATTTTTTAATTTTTCCAAAACTTAGTTGTATCATGATAACTATTTACACAGTAGAATGAACACTAGCACATCGTCGTATTCGCTGTCGATTCCTGCAGTGAAAAAATCAATCGAGATTAATTCTGAATCTGATCATTTTTGGAACTAGTTGGATTTTTCGGAAATATTAGCAAGTCTATTTTGCAGCCTCAACAATTCCCAACAGAAAAAGTTCTCTCGCATTTCTCTCCAAAAGAAAGGAAATCCCTTAACATACAAAAAAATTTTACAGAAAAAACGAAGCGAATATGCCAGAACAGTCTATTGGATTCCCCATTATTGGATTCCCATTGAACTGCTTTTGAAAATTATATGAATTTTTCGTCAATTCCAATCAGTAATTCTACAGCTTGACTGCGGGTTTTTTTATGAGAAGGGTTCAGAAATTATTTTATATAACAACAACAGTACCTGATTTTTTCATCAAGAATTTTTCTATAGAAATGTTTCGACATGAATTCTCCAACCTTTGTTTACCCGTTTTTCCTCTTTTCATCAAAAAATTTCAACAACAAAAATTAGGAAATTTAAACTCAGTAATTCTCATAGACAATATCTCAATCGAATAAGTTACATGGATGAATCAAATTGTAAAGATTTTCCATATAAAAAATTTCCTATTGAATTTCCTATTGGTGTTTGTTTCACAATGAAACAAACACCTAAGGAAACTTGAAAATTTTTCAATACAATTGGGGGAAATCAATGAAATTTTCGATATAAGTTGAAAAGAAATGGTAAAAAAAAATCAGGCGGATTCACTGAATTTTTCCATGAATTTTCTTCATTAAACGAAAAAGTAACTAGAATGGAAAAAATTTCGATAATTTGAGAAGGGGGGGATTATTTTTCATATATTCCATGGAAAATATCCTAAAAGAATAAGTTGTATAAAAAAATTGAATTCTATTGACTTCTTCTATAGAAAATTTTATATTGAAAACTTCAATAGAATCGGCCAAAAATGAATGGAAAGTTGAATAGGAATGGAATAGAATTGTCTAGCAAATTCGCTAGATTTGAAAATCTAAAAAATGCCATAGAAATCACTGTGCCTACACCAGAAATTGTAGTGCAAAATACAGGAGTTTTTCAAGGTAAGACTGATAAAAGTTCCTGTAGCGCTCAGTCACAATTTCAGTGCTGGCACCTGAATTTTTCCGGGTCCTTCCAAATGAACCCTAATGGGTTCATCCCATTTGGGTTCATTTGGAACCCAATGGGTTTGAAATGATCGTGCTAGCACAGTGATTTTTTTGGTAATTTTTCTGTGTGCGTGTGACAATGCCTTTTTCCTTGATTGTTCGCTAATGAATCGATGAAATGGTTATAATTTAATGAGGACGCTCTATTTTATGACACTCTTTTCAAAAAATTTCATCAGATAAATTATTCTAAGACATTTTTACTGCATGTGTTTTCTCTTGTGAGAACATTCAAGAAAACTTTGAAAATTGACGACGAGGAATATTCATAGGAGCAATGTCAATAGAGTATTGAAAATTGATTGAAGAAAACGTGTGAGATCCTAGGAAAGTTTCAATTCGATCGATGAATCTAAGAGACGAATTTTTATTACTCATTTTTGTAGATGAAATTTTTTATACACGCATGGATCACTTTAATAGAAAAAGGGAATATTGCTTTTCAGCAGAAGTTTCTTGGATTACTGATACATCATTTGATTCACTTCAATTTTCAAAGATCTGTTGCAGTGTAATGATCATTTCAACTAGGTCAAGTTCCAGGTGCAGAGCCCATCCTGGCGTAGTACTTTTAGGTAGAGACAATAATTTTTTAAAGAAATAAGTTTGTAGTACTTCTATTTCATCACGTATTGCGAGGCCCCAGGCAGGGAAGGCATAAAAAATAATGGAGGTAATCATGCTTTGATAGAACTTAAGAGTAGCATTCTATGGGGCAGTCTTAGATTTGCTTAGGGTACAGATTGAGTGGCCGCCTTTACCTTACCCGTGACCGAGCTTAGGGCAGCAGCAGATCTAACGGTAGAAGTTATATTGACCCCTAAGTAGATGAACGACTTTACAATCTCTATGTCTTCACCATAGAGTGTGAAACGCATCTTATTCAATCCCTTTACCATTATCTTTAAATATCATGATTTTTGTTTTTGTCGTGTTAATTGAGAGACTTTGTTCTCACAATATTGCTGCAAAGGTTTTAGTAACTTGACCATATGAATTTAACTTCTAGTAAGTATGACAGTGCCACTGCTCCTCAACTCGGCCTCAAAATCAGAAATAAAAAGGACAAAGAGCAGGGCACTAAACGATTCCCCCTGTAAAACGCCCTCAGTAACTTCAAATCGCTCAGAAAGCTCACCTCCACTTCTTACTCTCACCACAGCCTGGTCGTAGAGAGATTTCAGAGTTTTAACAATTTTAGTACTGACCCCAATCTCCAGCAGCCTCTGTCAGAGTAACTGGTGGGGAATGGAGTCAAATGCCCTCCTAAAATCAACGAAAGCAGCAAAAACCTCCGCTTTATCATGTCTAAGCTGTAGGTGAACAGTTGACAAGAGGGTGAATATTACATCAGTGCAGCTCCTTTTGCGTCGGAAACCAAACTGTGACTCAGGCAGAATCCCCCGCTCCTCAGCCCAATTTTCCAGCCTGCGTTTAATTATTGAGGTAAAAATTTTTGTCACACAATTTACCAGCGCTATTCCCCTGTAGTTTGCTGGGTCACTAGCATCCCCTTTTTTATAAATCATAGATAGAACCACCTCAGCCCAGTCAGGGGGGCATTCTGCGCATTCCAAAACTCTGTTGAACATGAAACATAGATTGTTTACCCATATATCAGGTAGGGCCTTAAGAAATTCATTCGCAATAGAATCAGGCCCCGGTGCTTTATTATTTCCCGCATTATCAATGGCCCTCCTGACCTCATCTGGGGTGATTCTAGTATCCAATTGGTTCATAGTGCAAGCAGGGAATTCAAGGACATATTCAACTCTAGGAGGGAATATGCGCCTATAAAAATCATTCCAGCGATCCATACTCAGAGAGCTCATAATGAACTTCTTCGCGTTATATATACCAACAGTTTTCCAGAATTGAGCCTGGTTTCGGACATTTTCGAAATCATTTTCTAGCTTTCGATAATATTGAGCTTTTTTTTGATCCGTGTGCTTTTTATATATCTTTTTGAAGTTGAGATATTCCTCTCTATTCTCAGTGCTGAATCCCGTGGCAAAGCAGCGATTGACCAAGTGGATATATGGTTTTCTCATTTCATCACAGCTCTGGTCGAACCAGGGTTTATTAAATTTTCTTATCGGACGTTTTTTACTGCTTGAAGTTTTTTGGTCAGCACGCAGATACATACCAGAGGAGTCAGCAGCTGAGTATACAGCAGCAGCAGAAAAATTTGCGTACATAGGAGATACCATTGATTCATTCGATACCACTTTAGATAAATTGCACTTCTCACCATAAAAGTTCAGGATTTTCTGTTGATCCTCAGCTGGCCATTTTAGCCGAGGTTTGCTTGCTTCATACGTGTCGCACTGTATTGTGGTCTGGTAAGAGGGTGTTGGATTGTTCCATAGAAAAAGATTTACAGGAAAATGATCGGAGTTTGTGAATACAGTCGTGTCAACCCTAAAGTCACTAACAGGAGAGAGACTTGTGTGTTTGGCCCAGACCAGATCTATTATGCTAACACCTGTGTGCTTGACAAAAGTTATTTTCGCTGGTTTATCACTGATTGACCTACCATTAACTAATTATGAATCCATTTCTTCTCATAAACTCACATAATATTTCACCTCGGGGATTATATCCCATATGGCTCAGTTCACACTCGTAATCCAAGCTAGTCGAGTCGAATATTTCTTCAGGCATATAATTAAGACATGTTTTACCCATTCTTGCATTGAAATCACACCCAATATAGATATAATCAGTAGTAATTAATTCGTGTTTTTTTAGTATAAACTGTATTTCCTCAAGCTGTTCAGAAATTTCAAGGTTAGATGGACGAAAGTAAATGCTACCTATTAAAATGGTCCCATGGCATGTGAACAATTTGACAAAAATCCACCAATTATTTACACTCACACATTCATACTTGATGTTCTTTCTAATGAAGATAACAAGACCTCCACTGGCCCTACCAGCGTCTGCATCCCTCACTCTATTGCTCCAGATGTGGTTGTAATCACTAAGCTCCCGAGATGTCCATTTCAGTTGCTCCTCCAACCAGGTTTCCGACAGACAGATAATGTCAAATGCATTGATGTTGCCGTGTTCCGTGAGGTGGGAGACAGAGTAAACATTTCAGAAGGTTAAAGTGAGGGCAGATTGGCTTGTTAGTTTTTTGGAGATGTACCACCAGCAATTTTTGATTCGAGGGCTCGGTTTCCATGTGCAAACTATCGCTCCAATTGCTGGCTCTTTTTTAGATCTTCTGGTCGACTGCTTGGTTAGATTGAGAGTTTCAGGATCAATCACATACCAGGTACCATCGATGCAAACATTACGATTTCTGAGGACCACATGATGCCCTTTGTCTCTCAGGCCTTTAGCATGATCCCTCAGTATCTTATAAATAATTTGCTCCGTTGTTGTCTGGTCTTGGTTAATATAAATACTGCTGCCCTTCAGCTTCCCACACGAGCGGAGAATTTTCATTTTAGTGTCGAATGAGTTCAATGTAATGATGACACGTGGCCTCACACCACCCTGAGCAGGAAGAGATTCCATCTCGACGATTTTGTCAGCAACATTAAAACGCTCATGTATGACTTGACGAGCTAGATCACAGGGATCTCCCTCACCTCGCAGTCCAGAAATTATCAGGTTCTTCTTTTTTGCTTCTTTCTCCATCTTTTCCAATTTATTCATGATCTCGGACATTTGGGAAGAAGAATTTACACCCCCCTGTGAGACTATGATGTCTTTGAAGGTATTCTTCATACTGGATAGTTCGCAGTCCACTTTTTTCCCATATCTGCCACTTTTTTGTTAAGCTTAGAGTCCAAGTCAGCGATTTTATTATTTAGCTCCTGACAAGTCACCTGGAACTCACTTCTCTGCATAAAGAATTCAGCTCTTAAATCAGCAATACCAGCTGATTGTTCTCCAGCTAGATCTTTAATCATTTTCAGGAATTCATTGCATTGACTTGTCTGTGTAGCTTCCATCTTCCCAATATTCTCAGACATTGACTGGAAAGACCGTTCACGAAATGTAGTTCGGGTACAAGGATACTCTCATCCTAAAAACATTGACTCTGTATATCAAACACAACCTCTCTGTTGACTGTGAACTTTGATAAATAAACCGTCTTCCAAGGGCTTTGCAAGTTTCTTTAATGCCTAAAGGAGGTTAGGCAGTATATGAGGTGAATTTGAGAGTGAATTTCTGTGGTTCCCGGTAGCTTAGTCGGTAAGAGTGCCCGGCGCGTATCTGGGAGACCCGGGTTCGATTCCCGGCTGGGTGAAGCGGAAATTTTTTCTCTCTAAATTCTAATTCTCTTAGAATTTTTTTTACCGAGATGGATGTTTTACAGTATTTAGTTAGTTTGTCTTTTTGTTACACAGTTTAACACTCGATAGTGAGTTGAAATTGTATGAGATACACACCCGCACAACTGTCGTAAACAACGCTCGTGGTGCCCCCTATTTTGACTCCAATTTTGGGCTGTATGGCATGCTCATTTTGGCCCTTATTCCAACCCCCATTTTGATTCCTTATTCTTATCCTTATTTTGACCTTCATTTTGGCTCTTATTACGACTCTCATTTTGACCCTCATTCCGACACTCATTTTGGCCCTTATACCAACCCTTATTCTGACTTTGATTTTTTCCCTTATTCAGACCCTCACTTTGGCCCTCATTGCGACACATATTTTGGCTCTTATACCGGCCCTTATCTCGGCCCTTATATTGACCCTCATTGTAGCCCGTATTCCAACCCTTTTTTCTTTTACATTGAGAGGCATGAAGGCCTTCTTTCTTTTACATTGAAATTGATTAAATTGTATGCTAGTTATGCTGGGAACCCTGAAAAATTATTTAAAAAATCACATGTTAGCAGTGGATTATTTGAAAAATGTCTAACAATTCAGGAGACCGTGATTTATACAACTTTATCGCCAAAAATACTGGTATCAACTTTTGGGAACGACAGTGTTAACGACTTGCCGATTCGGCATGTAATACCTCATTGGACAGCTTATGATATTTCTTCCCCTATTGATGACGTCAATACTGCAGATCATAGAATAAAAAGAGATTTGTTTTGCTTAAGGATATTGAAAAGATATCAATAATATCACATTCTCAGCTCAATTTGTTCTTCAGTGTCCCGCCATGAAATATCATGTGTTATTAAATAACTATAAAAATTAAAGACGGTATATTTATTAGCGTCACCCTGATCAATAGTGGTCCAGAAATTTGTACAAAACATTAAAAGTGGAGTCATTGGCAATAACTCCTATAAAATCAGAATACCGGTTTCATCAATAATGCATAGTTAAAAATGACATTACAATATCATCGAAAGTGGGGGATCAAAAGAACCTATTTTACAAAATCAAGAGTGATTTTCACCACAAACTATGTTTTCATATTTTTTTCAAGATTAATTCAAATTTAAATTCAATTGACATATTCATTACAGGAACATGGCTGAAGAGTTGAAATTAATTCTATACCGTAATAATATTGACCTCATATCCCCTGATTTTTCGTACCAGCAGGCTGCAATGTCCAATAGACGATTGTTAGCATTACTCCTCATTCATTTATTCACAGATAAAGAAATTTTGAGAAGGCGTGTGAACAAACGGCCGCGACTGAATCCATCCAAATCGAAAATTATCATACGTAAGAGGAACTCAGCATTGTTCGCATGTGCATAAAACAGGAATATATCTTTTTTACCCGAAAACTCAATAAGTTTAACGATGATCACTGTTAACTATGATGTCTTTTAGATATTTTCAAAGCGTGGTTGAAGAGTCAACGCTATCCTTTGCCCGAATTTGTACAAGAAATGAGGAAGTTAAAGTATTACCTGAAGAAAGAATTACATGAAAAGAAAGCATTCGATTACTATCTAAGAAGAAAGGTAATGATAATTATAAGAGCAATCGATCTGAGTAGGAATTTCATCATTTACCCCAGCTCAATAACTTGGAGAGATGAGATGACTTTGTCTGCCCTCCGGCTTTTGATATGAATAAATTGAACTTTCATTGAAAGGTCGATGTACTAAAAGGAAGAAAATGATAAGGACCACCACCTGGTCTAGTATGCGGATTCGTTAAGGGAAAATGTGATCGATTAGTCATCCTATTCTAAAAAGGAGAGCATGTTGAAAATCTCGAATCGAATCGAAATCTCGCAAAGTTGTCCTCCCAATCCCATTGGTCATTTGAGTTTCAGGTGACAATTTCAAATATTATCAAACACTAAAAAATAATAACTTTCCTCGAAACATAACTTCTCGCGCATTTCTTATGATAAAAGTCAGAAATTTCGAAAATAATCCGTTGGGAATTTTTTTAAGCTGATTTCTCGATAAAAAAAAAGAATTTCTAATTTTGATTGGTCGGAGACAATTCTGACCTCATGAACCGAATTTCAGAAATCAAAAAATCATGCAGGACATGGCATATTGAATTTTTTTCTTTTACCAAAATTTTTTCTCAAGGGGAAACGGAACCCATGTGTCTATAAGAATTTAAGAACTCTATTTTTCTCTGACAATTATCAATTTTCATTTATGAAACAACTTCATTGACTCGACCATTGCATTGAACAGTCAATGAAGTAGTTTCACCAAAAAAAAATGATAAATGGAAGAGAAAACACAGTTCCAAAATTCTTATAGACACAGGGATTCCATTTCCCCTTAACCAAAGATACAGAAATTTCCTTGAAATGAGAAAACTTAGTTTGCTGCAATAATAAAACTTTTATTAATTTCACATAAAGATTCATTAATAATAAAGAAAAACAATTTCCTGAAAATCATAAAAGTTCAATTCAAGACATTTTTTTAATTCGAAAAAATTAATTCCTGTCATATTATTTAAATACCCTATTTATTCGATGAAAATGAAGCATCTTTCTGTGTGTAGGAAAAAAATCTCGAATAGTTGTTGGTATGAAA
>NW_021681628.1:27980-36191 GCF_001412515.2 Diachasma alloeum
CATCTTTCTGTGTGTAGGAAAAAAATCTCGAATAGTTGTTGGTATGAAATGACGCAGCTTGTATCAAGAGCATTAACTTGAAATTTTCAGTAAACACCTTAATAAATATGTTTTTTCTGAAGAAGCCATTAGTCGTCTAGTCAAAGATCAATTGAACCAGAAGATTGACATTCTCTTTCGAAAAATGGTTTTTTTTTTAGTAAGTTTCGGTAACATTTTCCCGTAAAATTAACCCTTCAATCGTTGAAAATCCGGATGATATTTGTGAAAATATCATATGTCATATCAGATTCTCATTTTCGCCAAAGGAAGCGAGGAAGTTCGCCACTCCCTAATCGCAGCATTAGAAAATCGGCATAACAAGACGATTACTTTGAGTCATGTATGCCGCATATTTCAGTCCATATTGTTAGCAACAATCGTTGATAAATCTATCCCATTTGTATCAAAACATATTCATAGAGTGGTGGAGAAATTATTATGAAAATATCTGTGAATGAAATATCCTCTTCATGTCAAGAATGAGTTGACCCCCCCGCCGCTCCCCGCCGGAATCACAGGCCAATTCCTCGAGTACATTTTCGTCAGTTCAATTTGTTGATTAATATTACTAATCTCTACAAGGCAGGCACAGTATCGTCTGATGAGGAGGTGCAAGATACCTATGAGGATTCATAATCGACAGATACTTCACCTGATACTGATGAAGAATCTAATGCAAATTTCAGTGATTTCAGTGAATTTCATTATCAATATCGGACATTCCATCTGATTGTAGCGATGAAGAATGAATGAAGACAAAACGAAGGATTCATCCGTTAAAAAATACTCTTCTTTTCCTTTTTTCCCCACCGAGGCTTAAGTTCAACATTATACCACCCATACAGCCGATATTTCCCGTTGCAAAATGAAAAAAAAAGTGAGAATTCTTATTAAAAAAAAACATTAAACATGGAAAATTTTATGACGAAAAACCTCCTCGAATCGGATATACTCCATGATTAGAAATATGTGTAGGGTTACTACCCCAGTAGACAGAGGTTTGCGCAACTTTATGGCTCAGTACGATAGTGAAATAGGTAATGTACGCATAAAATGTAGGAAGTATGTTATAGGCATAAAACTATGGAGGCTATAAGAATTAAATAATCAGAGATGCAAAAAGTAGAGGGACAAGGTCTAAAATGACGGAGAACTGGGATATGGCCCAACTCCCTATACGGATTATATTTATAAGAATTCGTATAGAAATGATGCGTATAGGAAATATCCGATTATCTTATGTGAAAAGCGTATAGAAATTTCATACGCCAACCGCATAGAAACTTTATACACTGATAGAACGAATTGGTTATTGTTAAAAAATTGATTTGTTTGAAATTCGGGGTCGATTTGGTTACCTCAAATGTGCATTGTTAATAGTTATTAACGAATACATACTAGAAGAGACGTACGGAAATTTTTAATAGAAAAGGCTAAAGAATTATATATGAATTTCCATAGACTTGCTATAGGACTTCTATTAAATTTACTATATGTTTTTTGCCGTTTCTATTGACGTGTTCGATAGGACATATTAGATGGAAAAAGTCTATAGAATTCCATTTTTCTATCGATTTTTTCCGACTCCAATTTTCGAAGTTTTTTCGTTCGATTTTCTTGAAACGAAGAAAATAAAAAATGACTGAAGAAACTAGGAAAATTGAAGCCCGAATAATTCTTTAGAAAAATTAAATTCTATTGACTTTTTCTATAGATATTTCTTATCGAACATATCAATAGAAACGGTGGAAAACGTATAGAAAATTCAATAGAAGTTCTATAGAAACTCCTATAGAATTCTTCAGTGTTTTCTATTGAAAATTTTCGTACGTGGAGTCTGGTTTGAGGCGATTTTAACTTTTTAGATGAGCTATTCGTTAAGTATCAACGAATATTCGTTTGATCATATTTAACTCTACATTCGCTAATAGTTAACGAACCTCATTCGGCATAAATGAATCGGTCTACCAGTGTAGACGTTTTTTTTGTACGTGGAGAGTCCCGTAGCCTGTCAACCAGTATGTAATTTTAGAAAAAAAGTGTGAGGATATTCTCCTGTCAAGAAAAAGTAACTTAGGAGTAGACAATTTACACAATAAAACTGAATCGGCAATGAATTTTTGTTATAAACAATGTTTTTTATTAATTGAGATTTCGAATTTGTGACATCGAATTTTTCCCGCAAAGGATTTAATAAATCATAATCGAATATGTTTTTCATAGTTATTATCATCCATTCCGTCTATAGTGAATTCTTTAATTCCTCAAATGATCTGCCGTGTGCTTCAGGTTGAGCTTATTGTCTCCTCTTCTTTGGCCCCCTGATAAACTATGCATCCAGTGGATAATGATAAATTAGCTCATATGAATACTTCAAAAGAGGTTGATATCTCGTTATTCTGCTGTAATAAATTTCTTCTCACATAAACGTAATTTATTTGTTAATTTAAAAAAATACTCATAGTGGTGAAAACAGATTCTTAAACGAATGGAGGAGTACGCCATGGAGTTGCTTTTACAGAAAAAAAATCCCAAAGCTTCACATTTATGTGAAGACGGATTCCTTAAAGCAGTATTCTCGCTCTATTAAACTTCTTTGTGAAGTATTTACATACCCTTAATTCATTATCAACCATTGAATGTACAGATCTTCGAAGAACCAAAAAAGAGGAGACAAGCAGCTCAAACTGAAGCATTTGGTGAATTAAATAATCCAATGAATTTCAGTTCGAATGGCTGGAAACAGCTCTAATGAGCCTATTCGATAAGGACTTGCTAAATCTCTTGGTTGAAGAACTTCCACGTGACAATAAAAATTTTCATTTAAATAATTGTATATAATAACAATTTATTGCTTATTCACTCTCCTCTTTAACTAAAAAGTGTTTCCTCCTAAAGTCACTTCTCTTCGACTTACTTCTTCATTTACAAAAAAAAAGTATAACTCCATAATAATCAGTTGCTACTTTATGAAATAAAAACCGAAGGTCCGTGGAGAGTAGCGCATCCAATTTTTCAGAGATATTTTCCATCGCGCTGAGGTATTATTTCCTTCAAACAAATCAAATTGTTTGTCAAAGAAGATATAAATATCATCTATTTCCGGATAATTTTTTCCCTTCTGAAATATATTCCCTTTATGACATAAAAAAGTACTCCTGCTTTTTTTTTAATGCATGATTTTACCGATAAGACCGTTCCAAAAAAGACCATTCTTCACAAGCGCAAAATATTCATTCACTATATTTTTCAGAAAAAATGTTTTTCTGATACATCAAAATTAGAAGCCAAACAAAAATTAGACAATTTTTCTTATCGAAATAGGGTGGAAAATCCCATACCTTATTCGAAAATGTATTTTGTATGAATTGGAAATTTTTTATCAGCAATTCCACCTTGAAATAGTCAATCATATCGTTAGGTGAATAGTACCATTAAGAACACAATGAATATTGACAAGTTCCAATTATGAAATACATAGTACGAATCATAAATTATATAATTTATGATTCGTTATGGCAAGAATGTAAATAATTCCGCGATGTACTAAAGCGCTGACTACCTGAATATCATACTCCATTTTTTCCTCCTTAATGAAGGCCTAGCTAATACATGAATACACTTGTCACAAAGAAGCGAGTCATGCATTTAATCAATTTTCCTGTAATTATATCCCATTAATGTTTGAAACTCATCAGATCATCATCTGGACCTTTAAATTATTTGATGCATTTTGTCGTATGTTGTCTACAGATGCTAGAGTTTTCTAGATCGAGCTACCTGTTGACGGTTGAATAATGATGCCCGATAATTAGTTATTCGTCATTTGGTACATTCATTCATCGTCATTTGGTACACTTCTGAGGTCAAACATACCAATGGAATTCTCAGAGTCGGTGAATCTGGCGGTACGCAAATTCCCCACGAGTTCCGTAACATTCATACTGACAAGATGCAAAAACATTTTCTATAAGAAAAACTGAATTCTGTATATTCTACTGTGAATTCATGAATCTTTCCATAATAATTTACATATAAAACCAGGTCTCATTCTACCCCGGTCTCCCCTATTCCTTGAAATCTCACTCAGTAGGAGAATTGATTCGTTATCTTTCACCACTTCGATAATAAATTGTCTGTTAGTGATTTTGTTTAATGCATTCATTCAAATTCTAATGAAGCATATATTTTCTTAGGGCAGCTCTGCTCACAAAACAAATGTCGATGAAAATAATCAAGATGGTCAATCGAAATCCGCAAAGAAGTTCAGAAAACTTTATCTGTTTGATTCTCCAAAAAAAACAAAGGGTCTCGGACCCCGGGGACAAAGGGCCAGTAAAAGGTCTCATTATCGTTGGAAAAAGCATGAACATAATTGCAAGCAGAGAATGTTGGGTACGTCAATAACGAATTCCGGGTGCGCCGAATGTATTGAGCTATGCAATATTATGAAATAATATATTTTTCTTTACAGAACAAAAGGGAAGAGAATCGACCCTCAGCGATGAAGGAGAGAATGGCACTGATAACTATATTTCTGCTAAATCCGATGTATGCACTGCGAGAACATTCAATAGGCGTACGAAATTTTTCCCGATTTCTGGAAATACGACCGCAACAGCTACCGATAATCAAGAATGTGTAGATGGGATACCGCCTATATCATCATTTTCGCCGGGCGCTAGTTTGGATGCCGGAACGTGTCAAGACGGCGGTTGCGATTTTGCTAGTGATGAATATGAAGTTTACTCAAGTCATGAAGAAGATTGCAACTCTACCTCGGAGTACGGCTCAGAACAGAATTCCGATGATTCAAACCATGGAACAAACAAACAATCGTCTAATGATTCGGAGGATGACTTCACTTTCTACACAAGAGCAGTAATCGGCGACCAAATAAATGATGTTCCCGGCAGCAGGACTTACCATCGCCGATGTATTGTTGATGATCATGAGCTTCTCTATTCAAGGAGATTTGAAACGAGAGCATGAAACCCGTCTTATTGACCTGATCAAAGTTCTAGCAGGACCTGCTTATGCAGCGTGGCATGCATCCGAGTATTTCCGATCGAAAATCTACAATCCACCTAAAGATAAAATGATAGTCCACTTTTTTTGTCAAAATCCCGATTGCGCAGAAATTGTTTTATCGCAACCGAAATCTCGTCGACTTAAACACAGGGAAAAAGTCATCTGTTCAACATGTGAAAAACAAAATGAAATATCAGCTCGTTCTCCTCGGACGCAGGGGTCCGAACCTGCCTGCGTGTGGCACGCCGGGGTTCGAAACAGTCCTGCGTGTGGCACGCAGGGGTCCGAACGGGCCTGCGTGTGGCACGCAGGGGTCCGAACCTGCCTGCGTGTGTCAGGCACATGTTTGAACCGGCCTGGGTGATGCGGTATGCGTACCAGGCATGGGCTCAAGTCAGTCTGCGTATAATACGCAGGTCCTGCGTGTTTCACGCGTAGGTGCCATTAGTCACGGCCAAGTAATTATTCCCATTCATTGGGATAATATTTGATGGAATACCGTGTAAATTTTACTGTTTCGGTACAAATTACCCTCACGTTTAGTAAATTTTCTCGGACCAAAGGTGGAAAATTCACTACTTGTCTCGCACTTTTTCTCTGATTTTGGGGTAAAAATTACTGGAAAGCGAATTTGCACCACACTTACCTGATTTGGTTAGTAATTTTTCTCCAACTTTTTTCTCCGTGTATTCACATTCTTCAAATATTGCAGTAATATAATTGAAATAAAGAAACAAAGACGAGGGTGTGAATGCAATAAAGCGGCTAACGCATCACCCATCGCGCTTTTGCCCTCGATATCCCTTCATTTATCACAGTTTCAAAAAAAAATCACGAAACAAAAAATAGGTATTTTTGAAAAATCTAAGAAACATTTTGTTCATTATTTTCTCCAACCGCTTTAGTATTATGATCTTTAGTATTATCTTCTTAAATAGACTGCAGCTAGTCTTGGCGAGAACAATCTGCATATTTAATCAGCTTCGTCAAAAATATCTAATTAAACAACAAAATCTTTCGGGCATACAGGGAACGCTGAGTAATACTGGCAGATTAACTATTCGTATAAAATTTAAAAATGAATTCAATGCCGGTGGGGTGGGGGGGTCATGTGCGGAAAAACCATCTTTCGAAAAATGAAAATTACTAAAAATTTGTGAAACAGAGCCACAGGTATGATTTCACACTTTTTCGGAGAAAAAATAGGGAATTTTTTTCCAATGAAAATCTATCGCAGCCGAATATTAATCTTTTCGCAAAATTCTGAAATTTTTTCCCGGCAAATCCAACTAAGATTTTTCCATCAAAGAATATTACCGAACTCTTCGAGAAAAAGAAAAAATTAATGGGAGTATGTTACGTGCTGTCACATTTTTAACATTTGAATAACTCTTTAAAACCGATGGAATATTGAGGGGATACGAAGCAATATATAACCAAAAGAATCGTTTATTAAATTAAATTATCGTTCTGATGTTTGTAGTCTTCAGAATCAACTATTAGAGAATAAAGTTTGATCATTCATCCAATTGAAATAACGACGTATTCCGTAGTGCACACGGGTTCCTCCATTATTACTTCCGGGAATCATCGAGTGTTTGATTAAAAAAAATACTCTTCTTTTACTGTATTTTTCTCTCAGAGTATATAGAAAGTTGGTCAAAATCTCAGATATAGTACAGAATTATTGGTTGGTATTCATAGTAATGGTCCACAAATTCGTGAAGCTTAACAATGCGCGTGATACTACGAAAATTCAAATTTATGATGTATGAATCACATAGTCAACAAATTGTGTAAAACAATGAAATTTCCATTTTTCATATGTGTACTTAAAATTGGTTAAATATACAGATATCATTCATATGGAGAAACGTTGAATCAAGTTCTTTCTACTCCCCATTCCCAATTTCCTTAACATAATTCTGGATTCATATAAGAACGCATGAGGAGAAACTTCGAATCTAATCTGTTCTCATTGAGTAGTATCGCGGTTCCAATGGGCTATCTAAAAAAAAATATCATTTTTTTCTATAAGAATGTATAAGAATTCTGGTCCATTCTTATAGAAATTCGGATATACAGCCGAACCATCGACCATCTCATATCAGTGAGATAGAAAAAGAAATCATATTGAATCTTACGAAAAATTCCCTCCCCCACATTTGGTACCAAACTTCCTAGGTTGGAAGAACCAATAAGATTTGACTCGATCACCAGTTCATTCTTACTGCTTTCTTCATGGCTACCCTTTTTCCCGCTCCGCAATAGACCGATAAGACTACATATGGAAGTGACACTAACCTTACTGTTTCTTACTACCGAAACTCATACCCGTCAAGAATTAATAAGAGTTCCCCACCAGGGATGGACGCGTACGGAACTGTTGGTATGGTAGGGCCCGAGCATAAATTTGTCGATAACCGGAAAGGGGTTCTCAACAGGGTAGCTCCTCGCATTTTGTAATAATTGTCAGGAATGTAAAATCGAACATACTATAATCAATAGTATAATGAATGCACAATCTAATGATCTTAAAGTCTTTTCCTTTTGCTCGACATATTTATTATTGACACGTAGGTCAAAAAATTCATAGAAAATCCCAGCGCTGTCGCTGGAAAACTCTATAGTTTTCCAGTGATTCTATTGAATAATTGTGCAGATTTTGTTTTTTCTGACCATAGTAATATTCGATTCTATATATTGATTCCCCCCCTGAGTGAGAAAGGAATATGTATCGCGCTCGCTCCCACTCATTGTCATCTCCGTCGCGTTGGCACGTGCCCGTCCTCCGCCAAACTTAACGAGTGCGAGTGAGAAGGAACATGCAGGAGGAGAGAGAAAACATTCCAACTCGTTTCAACGTTTGGAACGTTTGCATTGTTCTTCAGCGATCTACACATAATGGGATTAATTCAATAATAATAGATTAATGAATAAGATTTTACGCAGATTATTGCGAGATTGCCTCCTTCAGTGACCATAAAAAATTGTCTCCAATCGACAATATCTCCCGATGGAATGGAACGATGTGAATGAATCAAGTATCAATTTGAATCTTTAAAAAATTAATCGAGAGTGAAAAAAAGTCCGGGAATTCCACTCTGACATTTCTCTATTGTCTGTATTTACCGAGAA
>NW_021681629.1:0-9372 GCF_001412515.2 Diachasma alloeum
GAATGAGGGTCAAAAATACTAGTTACAATGAATATAAAAAATAAGGGTCCTAATAAGAGTCAAAAGTAATGAGGTTACTGATGAGGGTAAAAATTAGTGTCATAATTTGGTTCAAAAATAAGGGTCTGAATGAAGGTAGAAAAAAATAATTCAAGTGAGGGTCAAAAATAAGGGTCAGAGAGAGAGTAACAAATAAGGGTCAGGATGAGTGTCAAANAGGTCAAAAATACTAGTTACAATGAATATAAAAAATAAGGGTCCTAATAAGAGTCAAAAGTAATGAGGGTACTGATGAGGGTAAAAATTAGTGTCATAATTTGGTTCAAAAATAAGGGTCTGAATGAAGGTAGAAAAAAATAATTCAAGTGAGGGTCAAAAATAAGGGTCAGAGAGAGAGTAACAAATAAGGGTCAGGATGAGTGTCAAAAATAAGGGTTAAAAATATGGTTCATAATGAGCTTCACAATGAGGATTACAAATACTGGTTACAATGAATATAAAAAAATAAGGGTCAAAAGTAAGGGTCAGGATGAGGGTAAAAATAAGTGTCATAATTTGGCTCAAAAATAAGGGTCTGAATGTAGGTAAAAAATACTAATTCGAGTGAGGGTCAAAAATAAGGTTCAGAGAGAGTAAAAAATAAGGGTCATAATGAGGGTCAAAAATAGTTGTTAGCGCGAGGCTCAAAAAGAAGGTTTATAATAAGGGTCACAAATAATGGTCAGAGTGAGGGTCGAAAATAACGGTCAGGATGAGTGTCAAAAATGAGGGTCATAATGAGGTTCGGCATGAGGGTCAAAAATACTAGTTACAAGGAATATAAAAAATAAGGGTCATAATAAGGGTCAAAAGTAAGAGTCAGGATGAGGGTAAAAATAAGTCTCATAATGTTGCTCAAAAATAAGGGTCTGAATGAAGGTAAAAAAAAATAATTCGAGTGTGGGTCAAAAATTAGGGTCAGAGAGAGAGAGAGAGTAAAAAATAAGGGTCATAATGAGGGTCAAAAATAGTTGTCAGTGNTGGTCAGGATGAGGGTAAAAATAAGTGTCATAATTTGACTCAAAAATAAGGGTCTGAATGAAGGTAAAAAATACTAATTCGAGTGAGGGTCAAAAATAAGGTTCAGAGAGANTTGGCTCAAAAATAAGGGTCTGAATGTAGGTAAAAAATACTAATTCGAGTGAGGGTCAAAAATAAGGTTCAGAGAGAGTAAAAAATAAGGGTCATAATGAGGGTCAAAAATAGTTGTTAGCGCGAGGCTCAAAAAGAAGGTTTATAATAAGGGTCACAAATAATGGTCAGAGTGAGGGTCGAAAATAACGGTCAGGATGAGTGTCAAAAATGAGGGTCATAATGAGGTTCGGCATGAGGGTCAAAAATACTAGTTACAAGGAATATAAAAAATAAGGGTCATAATAAGGGTCAAAAGTAAGAGTCAGGATGAGGGTAAAAATAAGTCTCATAATGTTGCTCAAAAATAAGGGTCTGAATGAAGGTAAAAAAAAATAATTCGAGTGTGGGTCAAAAATTAGGGTCAGAGAGAGAGAGAGAGTAAAAAATAAGGGTCATAATGAGGGTCAAAAATAGTTGTCAGTGCGAGGCTCAAAAAGAAGGTTTATAATAAGGGTCACAGGTCAGAGTGAGTGTAAAAAATAAGGGTCACGATGAGTGTCAAAAATGAGGGTCAGAAATGAGCGTTCAAAATAAGGTTCACAATGAGGTTCATAATGAGGGTCAAAAATAGTAATTATTATAAATGTCAAAAAAAAAGGGTCAAAATAAGGGTCAGGATGAGGGTACAAAATAATTATCNAAGAGAGAGAGTAAAAAATAAGGGTCATAATGAGGGTCAGAAATAGTTGTCAGTGCGAGACTCAAAAAGAAGGTTTATAATAAGGGTCACAGGTCAGAGTGAGGGTAAAAAATAGGGGTCAGGATGAGTGTCAAAAATGAGGGTTAGAAATGAGCGTTCAATATAAGGTTCACAATGAGATTCATAATGAGGGTCAAAAATAGTAATTATAATAAATGTCAAAAAAAACGGTCAAAATAAGGGTCAGGATGAGGGTACAAAATAATTATCACAATAACGGTCATAGATAAGGGTCATAGTGAAAATTCGAAATATTAGTATTTGTATTATTACCAGGGCCCCGAACTTCATGTGATTACCATTGTTATCAACAATCATTCAATTGTTATTGACAATCATAATCGGGCGAATTTCCGGGCCCTGGTTATAACATTTCAAATTGAGCAACATTCTCCCGCCAAACGCTGCCGACTTGACCGAACCAGTCAAGAAGTCGACACTGCCGCCATCCCACGGCATTCCCCCATCGAGCCTTCTCACGCTATCAATAATTTTTTCGTATTTATTGCAATTAGCCAACTAAAGGGGTTGAATTGCAACAAATTACTCATCTTTATTTTTTTAATTATTTTTGGAAACCTATTTCAGTCATTTTAGACCTTTTTTACCTCAAATGAACATACATGTAAGCATACATGGAAGCATACATGGAAGCATACATGGAACTCCATGTATGCTGCTTCGCCAGGGTGGAAGCATACATGGAAGCATACATGGAACTCCATGTATGCTGCTTCGCCAGGGAACTTTACAATCATCCTCTAACCATTTTTCATGATTATCTTTGTGAGGTCCCTCAGTTATTTCAGCTCGTTCAACCATTTTTAGACATTTCTTCAGCTTCAAAAACATAAAAATCCGAGTTTTCCAACTTACATACTCTGCACCATCGAAGGTTGGAATATGTACGTAATCAGATTTCTCAGACGCCATTTTCTCAACTGCTCGCGCTTCNTACAAATTACATTTTTGGGACAGTTACAAATAAACAAATTGATTATATCAAACCTCTTCCATCGGCCTACGAGATGATTAAGAAATTCGACCAGATGTATTTAAAATAGTCCACAGCACTACAGATTGTAAACACAGCGTGGTGTATTACTGGGGCATACAGATGTAGGGTACAGAGTCTTGATAAATAACAGAATAATTACAGCCGGACATGTCGATATTATAGATAACGATGTTCAATATGTTGGACTCAGAGTTGATGATGATGATGAAGCGAAAAGTCAGTGTAATGAATTCGTAAATGTTAAAGATAAAAGTTTTAATGAGTCCACAATCGATGAAAGTAGAATTGAATCCGAATATGATTCAGCTGAGTCAATTGAAGAAAATTTGATTAATCACATTCCAGAAACACCTTTGAGACGATCAATGAGAGAAAAGAAGCCTAATCCTAAGTACAATGATGAAAAGTTTGTAAACTATTGCGTTTATGTAAACTGCTGTAATGTTAATGTACCAAATAATTTCGAAGAGGCGATTGAATCTAATGAATCTGAGAAATCGCAAGCGGCGATGAATAGAGAAATTACAAGTATTGAAAGTAATGAAACATGGAGTCTAGTTGACAAACGAGAGGGTAAAAAGTCTATTGATGTTAAGTGGCTTTATAAGAAAAAGACTGGTGATATCTGTAAGGCAAGACTAGTCGCTAGGGGGTTTCAGCAATCAGAACAAGTCGAGAATACTTATTCATCCGTAGCTAAAATGGAAACTTTAAAGATTTTGTTATCATATTGTTGTCAGGAGTCATTGAATATTGAACAGATGGATGTAGAGACAGCCTTTTTAAATGGGGAGATTATTTCTGAAATTTACGTCAATCAAACTTTGGATTTTACTGATGGTACAAACAAAGTTTATCAATTACACAAATCACTTTATGGCCTGAGAGAAAGTCCTAGATCGTGGTATGAATGTTTTCATAAATTTATTGCAGATTTGAAATTCGAAAGAAGTAAATATGATTATTGTCTCTATGTGAGGAAAGATAAGAAGAATCCAGTATACATTATCATATTCGTTGATGATCTATTGATTTGTTGCAAGGATATGTCTAAGATTGAAGAAGTTAAATCAAGATTGTCAAAACGATTCAAAATGAAGGATATGGGTTCGGTTAGCAATTACATTGGTATCAATATTTGTCATGATCTGGAGACAAATGTGATGACTTTAAGTCAGGAAAGTTATATTGAATCTTTGGCCAAGAAGTATCGTCTATATGATGCCAAGTTGTATAAGACTCCAATGGAGATCAATTTGAGACTAGAACCTGCTGAAGAAACTGATGAGAATGCAAAATATCGTAATCTGATTGGTGAACTCTTATATATCAGCACAGGTACTAGACCTGATATCGCTTTCAGTGTAAATTACTTGAGTCGTTTCCAAAGTAGCTACGACAGAACGCATTTCAACTATACAATGAGGATTCTTAAATACGTATATCTAACTGAAAATCTTAAATTGACTTATATAAAATCGAAGAGTTCGGATGTGTTGGATTGTCTAGTAGATGCTGATTGGGCAAGTGATGTTGTCGACAGAAAGTCTAAGTCAGGGTATTTGATAAGATTGTTCGATAATGTTATTTACTGGAAGTCTCGTAAGCAAAAATCGGTAACAAAGTCTTCAACAGCTGCTGAGTATGTAGCTTTATCAGATGCAGTAACAGAAGTGACGTTATTCGAGGTTTAGTTGAAGAAGTTTTCAAAATTGTTCTTGATAGTCCAATAAAAATGTATGAAGATAATTCAGGAGTTGTGGCTATCGCCAAGAATGGAAATTTGTCGAAAAGATCTAAACATATTGAAGTCCAGTATCACTCAGTTTACGAAAATTATGAAGAAGGAAAAATTGACGTTGTTAAAATCAATACAGAGAATAACATCGCTGATATTTTGACTAAATCATTGGGGAAGACACAGTTTGTTAAATTGAGAGAATTGTTGCGACTGAAATGAGAAATAATGTTTTTCTGATAAGCGGTAAAGTCCAAATATAAAGAGGCATGTTGGAAGTATGATTAGTTACATTTGTACTTATACCGCGTAAGAGGAGCCATCTAATGGCGAAACATTGAAGCACTGGTTATGTAAGTGAAACGAGATAACGTTGGGCCAGTTGGCGTCTACGAGATATAAGAGAAGCCGCGTGCGGTACTGTAAAGTTTATTCATTTATATTAATAAAGTTACTATTGTTCTTAATTTGTCTCCGAGTATCAAATTATTTCAACACAATTTCAATTTTTTTTTCCTCTAAATATTTGTCTTCATATGTTGTTAGTATTCTAACTTTTGGAAAAATCGACATATTAACTTGAAATTTAATGTAAAGTTTACTCTTTGCACCAGAATGTTATATTGAAAATGGGCTAAATCGAATGGTTAGTTTAGGAGACATTCAAATTTATATCTAAATCTTTTTACCTCCGACGGCAAACCAGAGGGAGGGGTATATGCTTTTGACGGTCCATAGCACGACTCTTCGGTATCTGTGTTTGGACGAAACTGCATGAAAAACGATTCGAAAATATGAATATTTGTATCAGGAATAAAGAGAACATTCCGGGGAACTCAACTACGGAGCCCGATTTTTGATTAAGTACTCCGTTTTCCTAGAAAATGCATTAAAAAAATGATTTGGGGACGGTGAAAATATTAAACTGAAATTCCCTAGCGAGCAAACAAAAAATCCGTTGGTAAAATTGGTTGGTTACTGTTCTTCAGCTATTACTGTGGATGCCATAGACATAATAACACCTAGACTGGGGGTCTCCTATGCTTCGTCTTCCCATATCCCCTATTCCCGGGGGTTCCTGAAGATCCATATATTGAGCATATGCTTATTAGAAAATGGATAATTTCATCTTTCTAATCGTTGGGAAATCATTTGGAGATATTTGAAAAATAGTTTCCAATATTTGAAAACCCAAATATTATTAATACTAGCTATGGAGCCCGGCTTCGCTCGGGCAAAATAGACAAAAATGAATAGCGAGATTATGTTAAACGTGTTATTATTCTCGATTTTTTTAGAATACTCCACAATTGTCTTCATTTCTTTGGAAAACCATTGAATGGAAAATTTTAAAATTATTCAGAAAGTTTTAGAATTTTTGGGAAGTTTCTACGTTTAGATTTCAATTTATTATGCAACAGGGTAGAAATAAAAATGAGGGCTATAAAACTGGAGAATTTCTTCCAATTTTCCTCGAAAACCCGAGAATATGCTCAGAAATGAGAATGTTCTGGATTTTTTCAGAAAATTCCAGAATTTTCTAGAAAGTTCTAGAATTTTCTAGAAGTTTTTACGTTGTATACTGAACTATGCAATGCAGCGCAATAAATTTTACTCGTGAGTTTTCACTCTGTAGATCGTGAATCGACGGTGTTTATTTTCGACGTCCCCTCCACACCCTCCACGCAAACCCAAGGTGAAACCCCAATACTCTCGAGTGGGAGGTTCGAAAGCCTTTGCTCTGCCAGGTGTATGCCGACTATGCTCATCTTTATAATATTGGAAAATTTTCTCGAATATTCTAGAAAAATCGGTGAATTTTTCCGAATTTTCTATAAAACTGGAGAATTTTTTTCAATTGTCTCGAAAAAATTTTCAAAAACTTGAGGATATCCTAGATTTCTCTGAAAAGTTCTAGAATTTCCCAGAAAGTTCTAGAATATTCTAGAAGTTTCTATGTTGCATACTGAACTATGCAACGCAGTGCAACAAATTCTAATTGTGAGCTTTTGCTCTGCTGATCGTGAATCGACGGCGTTTATTTTCGACATCCCCTCCACACCCTCTACGCAAAACCAAGGTGAAACCCCAATACTTTAGAGTGGGAGGTTCGAGAGCCTTTGCTCTGCCAGGTGTACGCCGACTGTGCTCATTGTTATAGAACTGAAAAATTTTCTCAAATATTCTAGAAAAACTGTTGAATTTTCTCGAATTTTCTATAAATTTTCTCGAAAATTTGAAATTTTTTCCGAAAACTCGAGAATATCCTAGATTTCTCTAGACAGTTCTCGAATTTTCCAGAAAGTTCTAGAATTTTAGGGTGGGAGGTTCGAGAGCTTTTGCTCTGCCAGGTGTGCGTCGACTATGCTCATCGTTATAAAACTGGAAACTTTTTTCGAATATTCTAGAAAATTCTAGAAAAATCGGTGAATTTTCTCGAAAATTCGAAAAAAAATTCAAAAACTAGAGAATATCCTAGATTTCTCTAGGAAGTTCCGAACCTCTCCAGAAAGTTCCAAAAAGTTCTAGAATATTCTAGAAGTTTCCACGTTGCATACTGAACTATGCAACGCAGCGCAATAAATTACAGCCTAAAGCCATCTGGGGACTTTAAGGTATTTAACAGTGAAAACCACATCAAAATCCATTTAGAGATTTTAAAATCGGCAACAGATTTATTATATTGTTATTTAATGGGAAATCAGAACCAAGATTCAAAAGAAAAGGGCGATTTATTTGACAAAGAGTTGTTGACAGAAGATGGCTTGAGTATCAAGTGAAGTCTGTCCTCCAAGACGATCGTCATCTAGCGACATCCTTCTTCTGTTCCTTGTCTTCTGTTACATATTCGAATTTGAAGGGGGGAAACGCTACACTACTCCCCCTCCGAAAAATGTTGTAGCCCCGACAACACTGGAGCTATTTGAGATATTGTATCCTTCACGATATCTCAAAATCGGAAAAACTTGAACAGGAAATAGAAGTGATATGAGAAGATACTAGATCTCACATAGGGAGGGCTCCAGATACCTTTCCAGCTAAAACCTCCCAGAAATCATGGCTGAAAAGGCGATCCCGGTACTCACATTCATGTTTGGCTCGATATAAACTAAACTCATTCTTATCATTTTTTTTCACAATCAATGCATTCTATGTGATGAATCAATCTCACACATGCATACCCAAATCTTACTATAATCTATTTTAAACAAAGTTTTCTGTTTCTCCAAATTCAGGGTCTGAAACAAAGCTCAAGAGAGATAAATCACGTATTAGTATGAGATAACTCAGATATTTCAATGACTCAATATTAAAGACTCAATTCCAATTCTACAAGCGAATACTAGCACTACAATACTCATACATCTACGGCATCTACTTCTACGTTTATCAAAACAAAAGGAACATTCAAATTGCTTCGATTTTTTTTTCAATAGAACAGAATCTTAATTCAGCGATTCAAGAGTGATAAACCGTTAACCACTGGTAATCCGTTAGCCATGGAACTCTGAGTCAGTTAACCACTGACGATTCGTTAACCACGAATCCTTTCCGTTAACCACGGAGTTCTGGTCAGTTGACCACTGACGATTTGTTAACCAAAATTCTTTCCGTTAACCACGGAGTTCTGGTCAGTTAACCACTACGATTTGTTAACCACAAACCTTTCCGTTAACCACGGAGATGAATGTATTTTTTTTTTTTTTTTCAAGAAAGAAGATTCTCTTCCATTGGCCAGAGGCGATTTACATGCAAACTTTGAATTTTTCTTTTGGGAGTTTCTGAATACGATAAACAACGTCATCCAACTTTGAGCGAATAATGTAAGTCTTTTCCCAATTTGACTGAATTTTAGGACATTTTCCTTTGACTCTTTTGGGGGCAAAGAGCCAAACTTTTTGTCCGGGTTTGAAATAAACCATATGAGCCTTCAGAACAAAACGGGATTTCATTTTGTCACTCTTCAATGACCAACTCTCACTTACTCGTTGATAAGTACTTGTGAGTTGATCTTGGAGTTGGTCAACGTAAGTTGCGGGATTGGTGTAATCATTCACATCATTAATAGGTGGATTTCCTTGAAGTAAATCAAGGGGAAGTCGTAATTCTCTACCCAACATCAACATTGCGGGGGAAAATTCAGTGGTCTGATGCTTGGAAGAGCGATAAGCCATCAGAAAAAGAGGGAGCCATTTGTCCCAGTTTCTCTGATTGTCGTCAACAAATTTCGCGAGATAATTTAGCACCGTTCGATTCAGTCGTTCAACCATCCCATTCGATTGGGGATGGAGAGGGGTTGTTCTAGTTTTGTGAATTCCGAGGAGGTTCATCACGTGAGAGAACAGTTTTGATTTGAAATCTCTTTCCTGATCCGAATGAATTTCGAGCGGTACCCCGAATCGAGAGATCACGTGATTGACTAAGGCCTCTGCGACAGTCTCGGCTTGGTGATTGGGAAGGGCAATGCCTTCTGGCCAACGCGAAAAATAATCGGAAACCATCAAAACGAACCGATTTCCGTTATCAGTAACAGGTAATGGTCCTAAAATGTCTACAGCAATGCGTTCGAAAGGAAACCCAACATTATAAATTTGGAGCACTCCTCTAATTCTTGTTCCGGGTCCACTTCGACCGAAGCAGATCGGACACAATTTACAACATTGTTCGACATCAAACTTACACTTAGCCCAGTAGAATCGTTTCCGGATGTTATCTAGCATCTTATTTACCTTGAAGTGACCA
>NW_021681629.1:9576-40842 GCF_001412515.2 Diachasma alloeum
AGAGAGGCCATCTGCATTGCCGTGAAGACGACCAGCTCTGTGTAAAATTTCGAAATCATGCTTCGAGAGAGCTTCTAACCAACGAAACATGATTCCTTGCGGATTTTTGAATGATAAAAGCCATTTTAGAGCTGCATTGTTTGTCCTAATCAAAAACTTTCTTCCTAACAGAAAATAATTGAAATTCTCAACTGATCTAACGATAACTAAAAGCTCTCGGCGAGTGACGCGATAGTTCTTCTCAGCTAGATTGAAACATTTGCTAAAATAGCCCATGATTTTTTCTTTTCTATCCTGAAGTTGTGAGAGAGTCGCCTCCATCGCTGTGGCTGAGACATCCGTATCGAGAATGAAATCGTTTCCCAAAATTGGTACACAAAGAATTGGAGGGTTCATAAGACAATGTTTCAGTTGATCGAAGCTCTTTTGAGCTTCCTCAGACCAGTTGAAAATGATTCTGTCCTCGGTCAAAGCGTACAGTGGTTTCGCGAGAGATGCATAACCTCTAACGTATTCCCGGTAATAGAAGCAGAACCCCAAAAAACTTTTAATCTCTTGTTTTGGTTCAGGAGTCGGCCATTCTGAAATAGCAGTAATCTTTTCCGGCAGACAAGCAATTCCTTCTGAGGAAACGATGTGACCGAGATGGGGAACCTTATCCTTGAAGAGGATGCATTTCTTCGGGTTTGCTTTCAAGTTCGCAGAAGATAGACGCGAAAGAACTAAACGAAGGTTTTTCAAATGATCCTCAAAATCATTTCCGAACACGATAATATCGTCTACATAGATGTTACAGATTTTNTGCGAAAGAACTGAACGAAGGTTTTTCAAATGATCCTCAAAATCATTTTCGAACACGATAATATCGTCTACATAGATGTGACAGATTTTCCCGATCAAACCCTTAAGGACCCCGTTCATTATTCTGATGAATGTGGCTGGGGCGTTACAGAGTCCGAAAGCAAGAACTTTGAATTGCCAGAGTTCGTTTCCTAACGCGAATGCGGTCTTTTCTGTATCTTCCGGTTCTAACTCGATTTGCCAATAATCTGATTTGAGGTCAATCGATGAAAACCACTTAGAGCCGGCACTGGCAATGAAATTTTCTTTCGCATTTTGGATTGGCATCGCATCTTTTTTTGTTACATTGTTCACGAGGCGGAGATCGACGCAGAAATGCAAAGAATCATCCTTTTTGTTCTGAAAAACAACTGGCGAACACCAAGGACTACAACTAGGTTCAATAACTCCCTGTTCTTTCATTTCTTCTAAAAGTTTGATGATTTTGTCTTGGTAATGAAAGGGAATACAACGAACTGGCAGTTTGATCGGGGAAGAGATTTCGATTATAATTCGATGTTTTGTCTTCATGTAACGACCCAAATCTGACGGATTTTTAGAGAATGTTGATTCAAATTCAATAAAAAGTGCTGTAAGTCGTTCTTGTTCTTTTTGATTCAAGAGTTTACATGAATTTTCGAAAACACTCAGTAAATGATCTGGGACATTACGTGAGGAGTTTTGGAAATCAGTAGGATTTATTGATAAAATAGTTTGTTTTACTGAAACAATTTTATCTTCCTTCTCGATGTTGAAATTTTGTTGAATAACTGATTGGAAATCTTTTAGTAATCCTGTTTTGTACAAGAAATCGAATCCGAGAATGCAATGATCAATAATGTTAGCGAAAATCACGACTAANGAGAATGTAATGATCAATAATGTTAGCGAAAACCCCGACTAAATCGAACGATAGATTTCTAATTGCGATATTCACTTTTTTTGTTCCTAGGTGAGGAAATCTTTCTCCGGAGACAGTTAAAATGGAAATACGTCGAATCACGTCTTCCAACTCATCTAATTTATTTTTGAAGAGCTTGGGATTAACGATTGTAATGTCTGATGCAGTATCAACAACCATAGAGCAAGGAATGTTGTTTATTTTCCCATGAATCTTCAATTCTAAACTAAGTGTTCCCAATTCAGTCGAAATTTGGGAACACTGAACTGTTTTTGAATTTGATCGAGTCAATCCGTCCCCCAACGAATTGACTCTACTTAGTTTCCCGTATTTGCGGAATTTTTAGTTGAGTTGTTCTGATGTTGCGTGTGATTGTTGTTTCTGTTGTGATTTGCGAAACGATTTTGAGGAAAGTTACGATGTCCATTACTGAAGTTACGATATGGGTGAAACCGTTGTGAAGGATTGTAGTTTTGTTGATTATTTTGACGATTGGTTTGGTTATTTGAATTATTCCTGCGATCGTTGTTGTTTGTAGAAAATCCACTAAAATGTGGTCGAAACCGGTTCGAAGACGATGAGCTCGATGTGCGTTTGCTATTCAATAGTTGTGAAATGGATTTGAGCTCTGTAGCTCTTTCCACAGCCCTTTGGAGAGACTCTAAACGTTCTGAGCGAAAAGTAAACTCAATTCGAGAATCATTAATTCCACCGATAAACGAGAGACATGCAATTCGATCGCGATTCTCCTCTGACATGTCAATGTGTGCAAGACGAACGAGTCGTTCAATTTCCTCCGCAAAAATTTAGAAATTTTCTGCTTTGTTCTGTTTTCGCGCTTGCAATTCATTAAAGTACATTCGTGATAAATGTTTCTCATCAAACCGATTATTCAAGAGTGAAGTAATTTTTTTGTAATCTTTCTTTTCGTCATCAGAAATTATTTCCAGAATCACCTGAGCTTTTCCCCGAAGTCGAGATAATAATTGAGCCGCTTTCATTTCTTCCGACCAATCATTAGTGTTCGCGGCGATTTCAAAATGTTTACAATACCGAGACCACAGAGATTGTGTTTTTCATGATTGTGTACCATCGTAAGTATCTGGTTNTTAGTGTTCGCGGGGATTTCAAAATGTTTACAATACCGAGACCACAGAGATTGTGTTTTTCATGATTGTGTACCATCGTAAGTATCTGGTTTGATAAAATCTTTTTTTTCGACGGAAGTCGACAGCTGTTGACCAGAAACTGGTGGTAAAAATCGCGGAATTGTATGAGAAAAAGCGTTAAGAACAGTAGCAGAATTAGAATTAAAATAATTTGTGGAGTTATCTGATAATTCTGAATGATGAGTGGTTATTCCTGGTCGAGGAGTTTGAACATCGTGACGAGCTTGAACAGGAGCAGTATGTCGATGGGTCTCAACGTTGGGTACATCAGCATGGTAGGCTCGTTCATTGGTTCTCTGATGGAGGGGATCGGGAGAGACAAGTTCTGAGTGATGAATTTCGACAGGTACAGTGCGTTGATGATTATTCGCAATGGGGGAATCACCATGACGAATTTGTTCGTTGATTGTCCGGTAACGAGGATTGGAGGGTACAGGTTCGGGGATAACCGGAATCTCGGATCGACGAAGATTGCGAAGTTCTTCTCTATCTGTGTGACGGCGTTCTTCCAACTCACGACGAATCACATCACGAATATTAGTGATGGTTTCTGTTTGAGTAGCTTCTTGATAGCGACGCATTCCTTCGCGAAGTTTATTCTCCATTTCAATTAATCGGTTGGATAATTCCATGTGTGAATTGACTCGTGAATTTCCCACAACAGGAACAGAATGAGGCCGAAAATCAGAAGCCCAGGGGCCAGGGTTGTCTTCTGTAGACTCGGGAGGAAGATCCCTTGTTTTCCGGTGTCGTTTCGGCATCCTCACGTGTTTTTGTTGAACTGTCACTTTTTTAAATATTTTATTTGATTTTTATTGTATTTGATTTTTTTTTTCACGTGGGAACGTTTCAGAACTACTTCTGACACCAATGTTATTTAATAGGAAATCAGAACCAAGATTCAAAAGAAAAGGGCGATTTATTTGACAAAGAGTTGTTGACAGAAGATGGCTTGAGTATCAAGTGAAATCTGTCCTCCAAGACGATCGTCATCTCGCGACATCCTTCTTCTGTTCCTTGTCTTCTGTTACATATTCGAATTTGAAGGGGGGAAATGCTACAATATTTAAGATTAATCAATTCAAAATTGGCCGTAGAATTCAGCAAAAATGTCGAAAATTTCATCTTTGACAGTGTCAGTCAAAGTAAAATCATTTAGATAATCGATTGGTTCATAAACCAATGTTCGTTAATAAACTATTGATATTTAATCGAATGAATTTTTCCAAACATTGGTATATGAACCACCGATTATCCAAATAATTTTGCGCTGACTGACAATGACAAGAAGGAAATTTTGGATATTTCTTGCCAATCGTACGGCTAATTTTTAATTAATCAATATTAATTAATATTTGGGTTTCCAAATATCGAAAATCATTTTCCAAATTCCTCCAAATGATTTCCTAACGATTAGAAAGGTTGATTATCCATTGTCTAATTAACATCTGCTACATGTATGAACCTTCATCCATAAAAATTGAAAATTAAAAACCCCCGACGGAAAAGTTGTCAATTGACTTATTTAAAAACTGAAAAACGGAAAAATGGAAAATTAAAAACCCTTGACGAAAAAAGGAAGACACATAGAGTGACGAAAATGTTGGTGTCCTCCCGACTTTTTTCTGCTGTTTCTTCTGTTACAAAAGAAATTTCAGTTTCTCCAAAATTCGTCTAATTAAAATTTTGAGTTTTTATTTTCCTCTTTTTAAACTACTCAAGGATAACTTTTTCGTCAGGGGTTTTTAATTTTCAATTTTTCAGTTTTTCAGTTTTTAAATAAGTCAATTGACAACTTTTTCGTCGGGGGTTTTAATTTTCAATTTTGATTTCTAATTTCCCTTGACTTGGGTTTTTCTTAAACCTTTAGCAAATGCGCTGCAGGAGGTTGGACAGGGTTTGGATGGGGGGCGAGAGAGTGAAATATCCGAGAGTGAAACAAAAATTATTATACTAAAATCATTCGGAAGCATACCATCAATTTATTGATGACGAAGAAAGCATTAAAACATCACTCAGTAACATGCTCACTATTATATGCTCACTGACATATGCTCGCAGCCCCCTGCTCATTTGTATATTGCATCCGTTCCTATAAGAAAGTTGTCAACTACGAAATCGATATTTTGCTTCATTCCTGAGATATTGTAAAAAAATGATTGGCAACTGAAACTGAAGATAATTTTTCAACTAATATCTTTGAATATACGGTAATAGAAATATTGTTATAAATGCTTTTTTGTAGATGTCATTCTATTTTACAAAAAATATCGTTGTATTCAATGAGGAAAGACACGAGATTATTATTAAATTGGTTTGGGCGGTTTATTGATGTAGATAAACAAGGTACAGAACAATGTCACACTTATGGATAACCCAAGAAAATCAGAAAGAATGTTTCCAAAAAGGCAGTAGTTACCAAGGGGCCACCTTCAGTTCATTGACAATTGAATTAGGATTCGAAGGGAGACACATAACACTACTCCCCTCCGCGAAATGATTGCCGCCACGGCAATCACACCAGGGACTATTTAAGGTATTACAACTTCGATATACAGGGTGTCCCCCAACTGACCTTTTTCCTTCGAGGGTATTGAAGAGGGTGATTTTTGAAGTGGAAAGTTCCTCTTCCATTTTTGAATCCTAGCATTTTTATTGGTCTGACTTTTTTTTTGATTGAACTACTAATTTCAGAGGCGAATTTTTTTTTACAGTTGTTAATTTTTTTTTATTATTTTTTGTGTTTGATGCGACATGACCCTGAAATTGATAGACGATGGAACACTACTTATAGCACGGAATGTGCTCGCGAGAAAAATTAGTATGATCCACAGTAGAAATGCAGTGCCGGCTCTGGATCACCAAAACCGGAAGTGACGTCGTGGCGTGAAATTCGAAAATCCACCACTAGAGGGCTGGTGAGGCGCGGGAGGGGGCTACGTGACCAACCAACGTCACAAAAGCGCGGGAAATTCGAATTCCACTAATTAAATATCACCAGGGTCACGAGTGGGGGTGGGTCCACTGACCAATTAGAGTGCGGAAAATTTGAATTTTCATAATGGGTTTTTTTTTTTTTTATATTCCGCCCCTTTCTGCCATCTGATTGGCTAATCAGCCCTATCCAACCCTATGCATGCGGCTGTGGATTATAGACTACACCGCATTCGCACTCCTATAGAACATAGGAGTAGCATGGGAAACCACAGAAAACCCATGCCGGTACAGGCGGTCACTATATTGAGTGACTTCCCGCGGGAAGTGACCTCCCGCTCGCCGGAGTCTCCGGTTGAAAAACTCGATTCCACGGGGAATCGAACTCACAACCTTTCGCACACTATTCATAATGGGTTGCCACTGTGGGTTGAATGGGTCGAGGCGAGGGGGTTATAGACAGGGGCTTGTGGTTGGGGGATATTATCAGCGAGGCGGAGATCGTGCGCGTGTGAGTGTGACGTGGGACCTCGTTCGGCGTGCTCGTCAATACTGAAATATGCGGGAGCCCTGCACGCGTGGCATCCGATGGGGCGTCATACTTAAAAGGAACACTACGCAGGTGTCCCCCTCCGATGAAACTTAAATATGTTATAGGGGACCCAAAACTAAGGGATACGTATTGTTTTTTTAGCTGCCCATATTGGATTTTAGGGGGTGAAAGTGCTCTGTGAAGTTGACCATTTCTCGGGGTCATTTTTCGATTGCACACATAAGGAAGCTTTTTGAACAGTGTATCATGAAGGTCACAAGGAATGATGAAAATGCGAATTAGAACCGTCTCCGGGGGGTGAAATATGGAGGGTAAACTACCCTTGTGAAAATTCATTTTTCTCATAGAAAAAAAAATTTTGATGGAAATCCCAGGGGATAAATTCCATTTGAAAAAGTAGAAAAAAATACAGAATACCTGTTTTGTTTTTTTTTTAATCGAAATTTAAAACTTAAACAATAGATTTTTCGTGAATTGCGAAATTTCACACTTTTTCCTGTACAAAACGAAGCTTACGGCTAATGATGAGGGAAACCATTGGGACAGGATCCAGGAGTGATGTCGGTGAGGTTAACTACCCTTTGGGGGGGGGGGGGGGAATTTTTTTAATAAGGGAGAAAAAATATCGATGGAAATTTTACGAAACACATTTCGTTCGAAAGCATGAGACAATGCAAAGCACATCCTGCGATTGTTTTTCCCAAATTAAAATTGAAAGTAAAATACGTTTTTTTAAAATTATATACAAGTCTTCGATTTTTTGCTCCCTAAAAAAGATGAGTGATGAGTCTCTGGAAGTAATACTTGGAGGCTAAGTAAGCTTTCTGGGAGTTACTTTTAATGACATGAGTGGACAGAATTCATTTGAAAGAGTAAAGAATAATAAGTAATATCGAAATTTGAACCCATGAAAATGTCCATTGCTAGTTATATATGAATTACAACCTTTTAATTATCCGTCTACTTATTTCACAGTACCATAGTCCGAACTAAATGGTAAGGATTGAATGAAGATCCGTTATGGAAAGGAAACAATGAAGCTCTGTGAAGTTGGCACCCCACCTTGATGAATTGAAATGAAAATTGGATATTTGGATTTTGATCGCCACATGCTAGTAGTGGCATTTTTTTTGTTTGTAGTTGAAAATTAAGCGCCCCATACATTTTCAAAAGACAGTTAGGAGCTATTTCATAGTTACAGCTAAAAGGACATCGGATTCTTATCTGCAATCGTTTGTAGTTGATTGTACTTTTGAAATTTTTCCTATCCAACCTCAAATAAACGCCTCATTCATTTTCGAAAGACAGTTAGGAACTATTTTGCAGTTGCAGCGCAATTGGCATCGAATTTTCATCTGCAATCGTTTGTAGTTGATTGTACTTTTGAAATTTTTCCTATCCAACCTCAAATAAACGCCTCATTCATTTTCGAAAGACAGTTAGGAACTATTTTGCAGTTGCAGCGCAATTGGCATCGAATTTTCATCTGCAATCGTTTGTAGTTGATTGTAGTTTTGAAATTTTTCGAATCCGACCTCAAATAGACGCCTCATTCATTTTTGAAAGACAGTTAGGAACTATTTTGCAGTTGCAGCTCAATTGGCATCGGATTTTGAGCTGCAATCGTTTGTAGTTGTTTGTAGTGCTTGCAGATTGTCAGTCCAATGAAAAAAATTGACGGTATGGTTTTTATGAGATGATTCCGAAAAATTATTTTTCATAAAGAACTTAAAAAAGATCAGATATGTAGGAGGATTTGGTTGTAGTTGTTTTGAATGGTGGAAAAAATTAGGAAGAATGAAAGATTCTTATCTGTAATCGTTTGTAGTTGATCCTATTCCCGAAATTTTTTCAATCCGTATTCAAATAATCATGTCATTCATTTTCGAGAGATACTTAGGAACTATCCTGCAATTCCAGCTTAATTGACATCGGATCCTTTTCTGCAATCGCTTATTGATTGTAGTTCTGAAATTTTTCCAATCCGAATTCAAATAAGTGTTCTATTTATTTTCATAGTCCAAGTGGGGACTAAGTGATAGCTATAGCCAAACTGACGACAGATTCCTGCCTACAATCGTTTGTAGTTGTTTGTAGTACTCATAGATTTCCAATCCAATGGAAAAGAAGGACGTGAGGAAGATCAGATACATAGGAGGATTAGTTTTTAGTTGTATGTAGTAGTAAGAAAAATTGAAAATGAAATAGATTCTCACATCCAATCATTTGCAGTTAATTGTAGTTTCGAAATTTTGTCCATTCGAATTCAAGTAAGCCTTCAATCCATTTTCGAAAAACAGGAACTATTTTATAGCCGGAGCTTAAGTGATATGGGATTTACATCTGCAATCGTTTGTAGTTGATTGGAGTTTTGAAATTTTTTCAATCCGAATTCAAATAAGTGTTTTATTCATTTTCATAGTCCCAGTGGGGACTGAGTGATAGCTATAGCCAAACTGATGATGGATTCCTGCCTACAATCGTTTGTAGTTGTTTGTAGTACTCATAGATTTCCAATCCAATGGAAAAGAAGGACGTGAGGAAGATCAGATACACAGGAGGATTCATTTTTAGTTGTTTGTAGTACTCATAGATTTCCAATCCAATGGAAAAGAAGGACGTGAGGAAGATCAGATACACAGGAGGATTCATTTTTAGTTGTTTGTAGTAGTATGAAAAAGTGGAAATGAAAAAGATTCTTATATGCAATCATTTCCAGTTAATTGTAGTTTCGAAATTTCGTCAATCCAAATTCAAATAAATGTTCTATCGGTTTTTGGAGTACAAGTGGGGACTGAGTGATAGCTATAGCCAAAATGATGACGGATTCCTGACTACAATTGTTTTTAGTTGTTTGTAGTATTAGTAAATTTTGAGTACCGATGGAATGGTTTCTACGAAATGGCATCGAGGAATTACTTTTCAATAAGGACCTGAAAGAGATCAGATACAATTAGTTTGTAGTTGTTTACAGTGGCGATTAAAATTAGGAAAGAAGGAAAATTTCAATCTGCAATCGTTCGTAGTTGAATGTAGTTATGGAATTTTTTAAATTCAAATTCACATATACGTTCAATCGAATCTTGAATAACACTCAGGAAGTATTTCACAGTTAAAATTACATTGGGTTAATGATTGCATATGAGAATCTATTTCATTTTCAATTTTTTTTCACTACTACAAACAACTAAAAACGAATCCTCGTATGTATCTGATCTTCCTCACGTCTTTCTTTTCCATTGGATTGAAAATCTATGAGTACTACAAACAACTACAAACGATTGCAGATGGGAATCCCATGTCAATTAAGCTGCAACTATAAAATAGTTCCCATCTGTTTTCTTAAAATGGATTGAAGGCTTACTTGAATTCGGATTGACGAAATTTCGAAACTACAATTAACTGCAAATGATTGCATATAAGAATCTTTTCCATTTTCAATTTTTCATACTACTACAAACAACTAAAAACGAATCCTCCTATGTATTTGATCTTCCTCACGTTCTTCTTTTCCATTGGATTGGGAATCTATGAGTACTACAAATAACTACAAACGATTGTAAGTAGGAATCCGTCGTCAGTTTGGCTATAGGTATGACTTGGACTATGAAATTAAATAGAATACTTATTTGAATTGAGATTGAAAAAATTTTGGGAATAGGATCAACTTCAAGCGATTACAGATAAGAATCTTTCATTCTTCCTAATTTTTCCCATCATTCAAAACAACTACAACCAAGTTCTTTATGAAAAATAATTTTTCGGAACCATTTCATAAAAACCATCCCGTCAATTTTCTTTATTGGACTGACAATCTACAAGCACTACAAACAACTACAAACGATTGCAGCTCAAAATCCGATGCCAATTGAGCTGCAACTGCAAAATAGTTCCTGTCTTTCAAAAATGAATAAGGCGTCTAGTTGAAGTCGGATTCGAAAAATTTCAAAACTACAATCAACTACAAACGATTGCAGATGAAAATCCGATGCCAATTGAGCTGCAACTGCAAAATAGTTCTTAACTGTCTTTCGAAAATGAATGAGGTGTTTATTTGAAGTCGGATAGGCAAAATTTCAAAACCACAATCAACTACAAACGATTGCAGATGAAAATCCGATGCCAATTGAGCTGCAACTGCAAAATAGTTCTTAACTGTCTTTCGAAAATGAATGAGGTGTTTATTTGAAGTCGGATAGGCAAAATTTCAAAACCACAATCAACTACAAACGATTGCAGATGAAAATCCGATGCCAATTGAGCTGCAACTGCAAAATAGTTCTTAACTGTCTTTCGAAAATGAATGAGGCGTTTATTTGAAGTCGGATAGGCAAAATTTCAAAACCACAATCAACTACAAACGATTGCAGATAAGAATCCGATGTCCTTTTAGCTGTAACTATGAAATAATTCCTAACTGTGTTTTGAAAATGTATGGGGCGCTTATTTTTCAACTACAAACAAATAAAATGCTGCTACTATCATGTAGCAATCAAAATCCACCAAATATCAAATTTTCATTTCAATTCATCAAGGTGGGTTGCCAACTTCACAGAGCTAAACAATGATGGTAGTAATCCCCAAATGATGGAATTCAGAATATACATTGATATTATTATAGAAGCTCAGACCATTTATTCCTTCTAGTATTATGTTCTCAATCAGCATACTTTCTGTTGGGATCAATCTACAGTATAGATAGTATTAGAGGACGTAATGCGTACAAAAATGATATTCTTCAAAAAAATGCAGCAAACAAAGTGATTTTTTGCATCATTAGTATCTCACTACTGCAATATTGGAACAGCCTTCAATATCACATTGCGGATGAGATGATTGCCCGAATGCAAAATCGAGAGGATTTTCGAATTCATCTGGTTTTTTAGAAATTTAACCACTCTGAAACCAAGCATAACGAAATAAATTTTTATACCCTGGTGATGATAATTGATTATGGACTAAAGACTGTAACTTCATGATATTGTTCCACAAATGTAAATTAATATCATACTCCATTAGGACGACACTATCCGAAAAATGACGAACATAATTCTTCCATATCCTAAAACCATATACGTCAAGGGGTTGAATTTTTCCAGTAGTCCCCTTTGGTCTCAACATAGTTAATAATTCTTTATCCGAAGGAGTAATTTCTTTCACGACTTGAGGACAGTGTCTGCTCCAGGAATCGATTAACAGTAGACTTCTAGGACCCACGTTTGGGAAAAAGACTTCCTTCAACCAGGTTTTGAAATGCTCTGAAAAATCAAGTACTAGATGATAATCCTAATTATTGTATAGAACATATCATATTTGTTAGGTCTTAAATATTGTCATACGTGAAGTGAGTTTTCCCGATTTTGAAGCGGTGATGAACACATTCGCAGGTTTGAAGAGATTTTGCTCCACTATTGGACCGAAAGTTTCAGAAGGTTCATTGAAAACCAGGAAGAGAGGTGAAAGTAATTTTCCATCATCAGAAATCAGAGGTTGTACTGTATAAATATGTGTCGTTGAAGTTATCGATTGCATGACGCAAGATACTTGTTTAGTACCTTCTTCAGCTAACGTTCGCCCTGAATGAATTTCCAATTGGAAACCACTTTGATCAGTATTATAAATGTTTTCTGGGCCATACGTATCCCAATAAGACCGAACTTTCAGGAGGAATTCGTCCGCTTCTTTTTGTAACTCTTCCCCAGTCTCTAACGTTTTTCTGGTGATGAATTTGTTAATCTTCGGGGATGTTATGGGGTGTGCTCGTTTGAAATAATGTAACCACCTGGACGAAGCTGTAAAACGAACATCTTCGAAGCCGATTTCCTTTCGGGCTTGCAGGGCCCACCTTCGGAGGTCAGTATCGTGGACGATCAAACCTGCATCGATAGCATTCTTCGTATTCTTTAATGTGTACTCCGAAATGTGTTTCAACTTCTCCATCTATGTCCCTCCTTTATCGATTTGATTCGCCCAGCGTCGTAACTGTCTACGCGATTTCACCTTCCTGAATCGATGGGAAACAGTTTCTATAGAGAGATTCTTCTTCTTTTTTTCACTTCTCCAGAAGTCAACGGCATTCTTTTTATATTCAAAATCTACAGGTTCCTCATTCGGTAATATGCTGTTATAGCTGGCTCACAGAATTAGCCCAATAGTTCCTTACTATGAGTTCTTTATATTATAAATTATAGTTATTGTAATTACTATTTTTGAATTCCAAATAATCAGTGAACGACAGGCGGAAGCCACCAACCACCAATTGAGCGAAGCGAATTATCAAATTATTTCAAGCAAGTCTCAGATTATAATAACATTCTGTACATCGATTCTTTGGAATTGCATCAGATTTGGCTTTTAACCCAGGATCACGATGAGGACGTACTGATGCTTGATCCCAAAAGAAGAGCCTAAGCATCAACCGTATAACGTCCAAGGGTAATAGAATTGAAGAAAGGATCTATTTATCCTCCGCCGTTCCTTCTAAGGGCATTGAATTTAATTTAAGATTGATGAGTATGATAAAAAATATATAAATAATTAAATAAATATGATACGTGTTCGAACAACTACTCTTTTTGAGTTTAACCGTTGAACTCGACCAATAGAACCAATCTTCACCAAAGGTTGTTCGACCAATTCTCAAAAAATTCAATAATTTTTTTTTCTTCTCGTATACCCTTTCGGGTCTTTACGATTTGTTCCCTTCCCACCCCCCTCAACCCCCTGTACCGCATTTGCCGAAGGGAGGGAAAACCTCATTCGAGGGAAAAACCTGCCCTGGTACAGTCGTCCTTTTGACGGGACTACCGCTCGGCAATGAAACTGTGAGATTAGAGCGCTACAAATTTTGACCGCCGGTGCCGGGAAGCGGACCCGGATCATTGGCATACGAGTCTAGCACTCTAACCGCACGGCCACTACCGTCGGTCAAAGAATTCAATAATTAAATAAATTATTTTCTGCCATTGGCTAGATTAATCGTGATTAGGATTGATGTAGTTACCTAGGATCCTGAAAAAGGTGTTAACCCTATCCGGCCTGGGGATAGTATATGTGAAGACATATTTGCTCAATTTCTCCTCGACACCCTCCATCCTCACACCGAACTTCGGGAACAGACGTCTAAACTCTCTCTACACTCTTTCGATCCCTTGAATGTGTGCCCCGTTCATGTAATTCCCATGCATGACACTATGGTTTACTCGCAAATTGATGTTGTTATCTGTCAACCCGGAATACCCCGACCAACAATCGGTATAAATCGTTGATCCGAATTTCACGTATTGTTCCACTACCGCTGCTAGAGTCTCACTGGAGCGGTTGAGGACCTTGAGGACCACAAGTCTCCCCGTTACCCTCTCCCGTAATCCCAAAATCCATTGCTTCACCTTTGGCTTATGCCCGAGTTTCGTCTTTCTCTCACCGTAATTCAGTTCGTCGATTTCCACAATCATCCCCACCCCGCCCAAACGGTCAACCTGGCAATCGCCGTCCCACCGCGTTAATACACTGTTGATGCTCTTAATCCACTTTCGAACCGTTTGCTTTGATAACTTGGATTCAAAACAAAGGGTTTCGATTATGGTAATATTATTATGAATATATGTAAAAATTAGTCTAAATAAATTAGATAACGGTACTCTCGACCAAGACAACACTGAATTGTTGAAAATGCTCATTTTTCTACTACACCTAATCTGGACTCTTTTTCTCTTGTTATTAATAATTTGTCGAGCTCTCTGACAGCGAAATATGTTAAGGTTGTAGTCGATGTAATCTGTTCACCGCACTCCGGACAGAGAGAGTGTGACTTCAGCACTCTGACCTCACGAAGATACTCAATGATATGTTTTTTCTCAAATGAGATATAGTAGAGGTTGCTGAGATCCATTTTCAGCTTAATAAATTAATTGCAAAGAATTTCTTATTGTTTCACGAGTGATCCAATAGTCAATTTGTCACACTTTTTTCAGTGTGTAGAACTTTTTATCCCGACGAGTCCGACTCAAATGGTAAATTGCAATAGCGTTATATTATTTTAATAATTATTAATATGTAAGAATTATTGGTGTACTTCGATGAGTCCGTTAACTTGCTCATTACCCCTCATCCTCCGAACAACTGTCAGATGATTCTTTTTTATGTGGTTGAAATTCGTTATCCTCGACCGCTATCATTTCGATATCTTTATAAGGCTCTTGAAAATCCAGGGATGTTTCTTCGATCATTTCAACTGCATTATATTCCTCCATTCATTGAATCAATATCCTTTCGAACGTGTCTGCTAATTCACGTTCCTCATTGTTCACGGGTGTTTCAGCTAGATTGAGAACTTCAAATGTTGCCATCAGAAGTCAGATAACGTTGATCGGATTAACTTTCATGGTAGTACAAGTATAGATCACGACACTCACCGAAAAACTACTTTTCTCTTCGATGAATGTTCATAGAGTGATTGTAATTCACAAGAGGGATGGAAATGAAAAACATTGATATCGTATAAGTTATATTGATCGCAGTAATTTCATCCTCAGATAACAAATGAGCCATTTGCATCAATATGTTTACAACTCCCAAATATTCTTCAGTTGTGGTTCTGCATTATCAAACAGAATGGTATTGTCATATGTCGCCATTTACGTCTCATTGAAAACGATATCACATCGAAGCGATAAGAGCAACCGAAATACATTTTATCATCGATCCATTATTTACTATACAAAATCATCGGCTCTTCTTTGTACCACACATCCACGTTCATATATAGAGGAAAATTTGAATTCCTCAAAATATTTCATCATAACTCATTTTGTCAAATTGGAAATGCAAGCTATTTAATGGAATCTCTACTCTGGCCTTCGGTGAAATTTTTTAGATTCATGGTCATTACTGATTTCTTTTGAAAATTAATGAGGTTGGTCCGATCGATTCGATAAAATACCATGAGNGCAAGCTATTTAATGGAATCTCTACTCTGGCCTTCGGTGAAATTTTTTAGATTCATGGTCATTACTGATTTCTTTTGAAAATTAATGAGGTTGGTCCGATCGATTCGATGAAATACCATGAGCATTGTTAAGCCCTCAAGTTTCACTCCCGAAGACTATTTCAATTGTTTTACTTATCATTCCGTGTAAGATCAGTCTATTATAACAAACAATTTAAAACCCATAATTTTTCAAAGAATCGATGTTTCTTACCTTAAAATCTACATTCGCCGAAAAAATCCTAAATATGTGCTTTAAATTGTCTCATGCTTTCGAACGAAATGTGTTTCGTAAAATTCTCATCGATATTTTTTCTCCCTTATTAAAAAAAAATTCCCCCCTTCCCTCCCAAGGGTAGTTAACCTCCTCGACACCACTCCTGGATCCTGTCCCAATGGTTTTCCTCATCATTAGCCGTAAGCTTCATTTTGTATAGGAAAAAGTTTGAAATTTCGCAATTCACGAAAAATCTATTTTTTTAAGTTTTAAATTTCGATTAAAAAAAATCCAAACAGGTATTCTGTTTTTTTTTTCTACTTTTTCAAATGGAATTTATCCCATGGGATTTCCACCAAAAGTTTTTTTCTATGAGAAAAATGAATTTTCACAAGGCTAGTTTACCCTCCATATTTCACCCCCCGGAAACGGTTCTAATTCGCATTTTCATCATTCCTCGTGAACTTCATGATACACTGCGAAAGAGTTGTTCAAAAAGCTTCCTTATGTGTGCAATCGAAAAATGACCCTGAGAGGTGGTCAACTTCAGAGAGCACTTTCATCTCCTAAAACCCAATATGGGCAGCTAAAAAAAATACGTGTCCCTTAGTTTTGGTTCCCCTATAACATATTTAAGTTTCATCGAAATCGGAGGGGGACACCTGCGCAGTGTTCCTTGTTAGTGGCAAGCGCCACCTGGTAGTATGCAAGTTGAGTTTGAGGCAGGAGTGAGTCGGTAGGGTAGAGTGCTACTGACTGCAATGCGATGCCACTCGCGGGCTCCTGATCGCTCCTCTCCAATTTCTGATTCCGATTCCTGATTTCTGATTTTTTATTTCTGAATCGTACATTGTGATTTCTGAATGCTGCTTTCTGATTTCCGAATGCTGCATTCTGATTGTTGATTGTAGCATTCTGATTCGGTAATGTTCCATTTTATTTCTAAATTTTCTATATCTCTTAGTGACAGTGATTTGAAACAGTTGATAATATAGAGCTCTCTGATGTCATTCGCGGGATTTTCAAATGCTGTATTTTTTCATTAATTCAATTTCTACGGATAGGGGAAAAATTGAAAGCAATATAATACATATCGTATATATATATTGATATATATATATATATTTTTTTTTAGATTTCCACTTTTACATTTTTTTCATTTTTGATTTTTTATATTGGTAATCATCTACAGCACTGTATTTTCGTAGAGCAGCTTCCTCCTCTTCTCGACTTCTCGCTTCTATTCCTCCAACCAAGTGCTTCCACAAGACTCCGTATTTGGAGAACGTTTATCTATTTTTTGAAGTGATATTCTTGATGGTTGATTAGTTAATGAGAATAATTCTGCTTGTTTTCACTTTATAAGGTTTAACATCCTTGAATAACTTACATACAGAATAGTTCTTCTTCATTGGTGGATTAGATGAATGATGTACGTTACATTTACGACAATTCAGAATATCCTTATCCTTCTGCAAACTCTCAGGTAATTCATTTCAGACATCTTCAATGCTCTGCGACACAAACATGAGTAGAAATTTTTTGGGAAGTACGGAAATATCTCGACTGCTCATCCCCTTGAGACTTTTCAGGGTGCAGAAAATGTCCAAAGATCGATGTAAACTAACATTCTGATTTTCCATGTACCAGGTCCTTAAACTCTTCACGTTCTCCAAAGCACAAACGAATGGCATCGGCTCACGGTCGTTATGGGGATTCGAACATCTTGGAATTTCCAAGTCTGATAATTTTGAACAATCCAAATCTTCGAAATTGATCACTGATTTAGAACTTCCTAGGATTTCATGAATCCACTTTTTTTTCTGTACTCCTTTCACGTAGAGGTTAGTCGCGTCTTTAGCGATATCCTCAACAACTTGTGGAACCTTAGAGTACGGTGTTTCACCAGCTCCCCAGAGTATACCATGGAAGTTGTTCATGAGCCATGTGTTGGAACGTTTGGATTTAGTTGATAATTTATTCCATGAATAGGGTGGTTTGAAGAGAGTACACTCAACTCGTTGCGGATCGTGGGTATAGGCAACTGCCAGCTCTTTAACAATGAACGTATTTTCATCACTTTGAAATCCCTGAACGTCCAAAATCGCTTCCATCTTTAGGTTGCACTGTTCAGAGCACGACTGATTGCTCTCGACGAAAGAGATTTTTTTCAAGGCATTCGATTTCATCATTACGCGCAATACTCTCAACTGTATGTCAACAATTCCTGCAACTGTTTACGTTCAAAAGTACTGCGTAGTGGTGGGGAAGATGAGCTGGGTGTGGGAGACTTGTTTCGGATTGGTTGGTGAAAGAGAAGGAGGTGGGAATTGGGATATTTAGCGCATGCTCATGACATTGAAAATGAATAACAGCAGCAGAGGATTACTTGAAATGTCGCAAATTCGTTTTATGAATTAGGTCATAAATTGCAATACATGATTGAAATGCGCAAAATCTTCTCAGTGCATTCTAGAACATTCCCCAGCCGTTTATATGAAGCCTTTTCACTGGGAGCCCGTCAATCTTCATCATGGATCACTTGAACCCAAGCGGAGTGAAATTACTGTGTGCACTCCCACCATTTTTGGTAGACTACGACGACATTGTCATCAGACATTATGGTGATAATCCACCACAAACGGCATGGAATTGTCTCCACGATTTGCTCGAATTAAAGGAGAATTTGGAACTTGTAAAAATTATTCGCATTGGACCAAAAAGCGAACATAACCTAATTTCTGACGAAGTTCATTTGGTAACCTCAATAGCACCATACGTCTGCGAATACGATGAAGTCATCATAAATCACTACGGGATCAATCCATCGCCAACGGCATGGGATTTTCTACAAGATTTCCTGGAATTGCAAGGAAATTATAAAATTGTTAAATTTCGTCGTAACTTGGATATGGACGAAGGTGAGGCGGAAGAGGAGAAAGAAAAACCAGTCGCTAGTACTCCACCGAAGAACGACGCAGAGATCCCTCGTGCTGAAGAACATCTGGAAGAGGAACCACTAGCCAGTACTTCGAGGGTTAATAATGGAGATGAAAGTTCTTCTGTGGTAAAACGTTCCCACTGTAAGGAGAGCCGCCAACAACGGCATCATCATCCATACAGACGTAATAAGTTTAAGAGATCGAGGAGATTTTGATTTCCATTCAATAAAAAATGCAGATATACATGTAATGTACACAAAAATTTATTACATCAAAAAAATAGTACATGGAAAAAATAATATATCATTGATAATCATAATTGTTCATGTTTAAATCATGTTTTTCACTCCCCCACTGATTGGATGATACTCCACTATACGATCATGTAAGATTAGGCAATAAGCTGCAGTTTGAGCGGGAAAATTACGATCAGACTCGAATTCAAGACAAATATCAACTGGTCCGGACTTCAAGTACTCATTTTGCTTTGAACATTCAATGACAATGAGTGGAGCATAAGTGAGAAAATCTGTTTTACTCAACAATGGCTCGGCCTCTTCACCATAGTAAGAGCTTTGGAAATTCGAATACATGTCATAGAGTAATGCGTACTGATGCGACTAATGTCAAGTTTCAGGTTACCATAGGGGTAACTTTGAGAATTGAGGAAGAGCTTTATGTTGCGGATATTACAATGATCGAAACGACTTTTTATTGGTTGGATTTTTGCGGCTCATTTGGAATCCTACGATGATATAACGAGGTTTCTCCAGTTGAGTTGACTATTTCACCACCCAGACGTGTTTAGAGGTCGCTGACAGAAGTGGATACTCGTACGTCTCCCCGGTTCGAATACTGATGGGAATTGGTGCGTCCTTGGAGATGTAGTTCAGCAGATTGATTTTCTTGGAATCAGCTACTCTGATGTAGGGAACCATCCACTTTACTTTATCGAGTGAGAGTCTGAATGCTTCAGCAGCAGCTCCTCCTGCCGGTGCTTGGATGACTGCATTCATATCGGTGTTTCCTCGTATCTGGATTAGTTCATGTTTTGCATTTACAATGATCCTTTCATAATCCTCAGAAAAACCCAACAACATACTCGAAGGTATGGAGATGTCAAAATAGCCATTCGCATCGATAATTGCTGATTCATCGCCCTTGACTACCCAATCAGCATTCTCCAGAAGAGCAGCTTGACCGGGAGTTTGCGACACGCAATTCTTCATCACTGTCGTGATGCCAACATTTTTATTTCTATCAATCACAATGGCGTTCAATTCATAGCGGATCTCCTCAAATAAATGGAGGATAGCACAATTCACTAATCTCGTGTAGGCTACAGCTCCTCCATCCGCTTTCGTCAAGCGTCCATGTACATGCAGTGAACTCTTACTCGGCACCAGACACAAATCTTGATGCTGGACGGTGATGCGAATTTCATCGTTGTTGTTGAACGTTGCCGATGCAAAAGGCTGATGTGCATGAATCTCGCAATGGGCGATAGATTCGTCAAAGACAATGGGCTTTTGAATTTTCAGGATCTCCTCCATGGCTTACGATTGTAGATGACAATGCAATAACAGAGGATTTTTCTTTTCACTCTCTTTTTCTTCTCCTTTTTTTCAGAATTTTGAGACCCAACCTCTCGAGGAATTTTAGGTTCTGGGGTGTTAACGCCTTGAAAGGTCGTCGATGACTGCTTCGAATGGGCAATGGTGATTCACTTTTATAACGACCTCCGGATTTTGTATTGAAAACGATGCCCACATTAGGCTTTGATATGCAATCTTATTGTTATAACCTCTTGTCTGAAATTCACCTATTGACCTTCTTGATCGACAATTCTCAATTGGAGATGATCTATTGCCTGCACGGCGATCGGGAGGTAAATGATGTTTGATGGTACCTCAATGATCTTATATCCTGGTGGAACAGTCGGGAAGAACTCATGGACATTATGTCCTTGCTGTTCATTGATGTACGCTCCAGTGGTGATGTTGCACTCGACTCGCAGAGAATTCACCTTGAGAATTGTCACTGGTGAGTTAGATTCATGACTGATATGGGGCGGGAGAATACCGTATGTGAAGTCCAATAACCGCCCAATCGAATCTTTTGGATCAAAATTTATCGGGTGACTGCACTTGATTATACTCTTCAGAGTGTTATTGTTGGGCTTAAGGCTGATATTTATGTTATATTCAGCGACCTTCTCAAACAAGAAATTCTCAATATCTTCAATTTCGTAGCTCCCTGTAGAATTCAAGTTTAATAGTTCAGTCAATCCCATAGTATAATTCTTCAATGGTGATAATTCAAATGGAGGAAAGTAATGAGCCTCCAAAATCGAAGAGGTGCCTGATAATGTCAATGTAAAAGAGTCACTCATCGCAGCTGATATCTAACTGATGCTTATAGAGTAACGTATTGAAGTTTTATATCATTTCGCCATTGAGAAATTTCGGACATAAATGGCCACACACCACCGTATCATAACCTTGATGGCGTTCATGATTGTACTTAACAATGCTACCAACACCGAAGTAATTCATCAGATCTTGAGGTGGACGAAGATTACCAAAACTATCAAAATAGATAACCTCCTTCATTCCTCCTTCATTCCTCCGTTTTTTGTATATGACCCAATGCGTTCCAGGCCCGTCCTTATCATCAAGATTGACAATAGCCGATTCATATTTGCGTGGACCTGACTTGGGCATTTCGTTCCCCATGTATACGCCACGAAAATGTGGGATTCTCATAACCTTGGCGTATTTCATCAAGTCGACATCGGTGATAGCTCGATGTGGTAGCTTTAGGCGTTTTCGGCTCCATCGGCTTGGTTTTATCCCCATGCCTAGGGAGGTTTTTGCGTTCTTGGTGTCAGCTATATCCCAAGCGGCAGCTTTCTCACCAAGACCTGCGTCTTTCGATAAGACTCGTTTCCAGGCCTTTTTCGTGAGAATTTTATCTGCTTCGTGTTGTGCAGTGAGGTTATCTCTATTTCTCGAGTAGGCTATGTCGTGTTCTTTGCAGGCGGCGTCAAGTGGATTAATGTCAGGGTCACCCCGTTTCAATCGTTTCTGTAGTTTTGTACCGGGGCCACAATACTGGTAGCCCGGTATATGTAATTCCACAGGGAGCTTATTGATGACTGTTCACTAACCCTTCACCTTGACGTCCTTTCTTACATTTACACACTTTCATGGCTATACAAGAACTGACTAGTGATGAGATCAACACCGTGTATTTATAGGTCAGCGACTGAACGGGTGGTAGATACTGAGCAAGCGTGATGATGCTCGAGCATTTACGGCCATCAAATCGGAAATCTATAAATAACAGATATTCATCATCCTGCAGTCAGTCATCAACCATGCGCTTCAAAGAGCAGAACACTAAACTACCAACCTTTGATGAGTTGACGCGAAAAACGAAGACTAGGGAGAGATGTCATGGGTCTCTATTACCAAATAGTGTGCGTGCAGTCATCTGTGGACCCTCAAATTGTGGAAAAACAAAGGCTCTATTGGCACTCATAGTCCACCCCAATGGTTTGAGATTTGAGAATATCTGCGTGTTGTCAAAATCTCTCAATCAACCCAAGTACCAGTTACTCAAACGTCTGCTCTTCCCTGTTAAGGGTATATGATATTTCTCCTTCAGCGAGCATGAGGAAGTCATCAAGCCAGAGGATGCCCGACAGAATTCCATCATGATTTTCGATGGTGTGGCCTGCGAGAAACAGGATAATGTGCGAGCATTCTTCTGTGTGGGATGACATAGAGATGTCGACAGTTTCTATCTCTGTCAAACATACGCTCACGTGCCCAAACATCTCGTGCGGGACAACGCCAATCTCCTAATACTCTTCTGCTAAGACGACATGAATCTGAAGCACATTTATGAGGATCATGTGAATACTAATATGCCATTTGCTGAGTTCAAGGACTTATGTGCCAAGTGTTGGAATGAGGGCAAATACAGTTTCATGGTGATTGATAAAACAGTGAAATTGATGAGGGCAGATGTCGAAAAGGATTCAATAGTTTCCGGAAGAGATGAATACGCTCCATTCACAGAGACTGAGAGTAGTTGTTGGCCGAACGCACAACTGTCAATATGGAGAGCGAAAATTTCAAGAAGGAGACGCATATTTTGCGGAATATTGCTCAGGCGAGTAATGTCATTCGCCGCAACCATAAAATGATAAAATTGGGTAGGGAGACCACTGAGAAACCTATGAGTGAAGTGCTCAAACCAGTGATAACTCCTCTTGAAAAATTGGTAGATCAGAGAAGAAAATATTCGCTACTCCGACACGGATGAAGGAGGAGAAGGATGAAGATTGTGATGATTCTTCTGAATATCAAACTCTCGTAGATCTCCCATTCAACATAGAAGAAGCACATTCAAGCACTCCAATGAAGAAAATATCACTAATAAAAGTCACGACGACAACTGATCGTATTTCATCAACTAAGCTGGAATCTCCTATAGCCTCACAGAAGCTTCTTCAAACGTATTTGGATCGTTATAATACAGAGCGTGAAGATAGCGATTTGGATAAGGACTTTGGTGTTCGTTACCTGAAAAGCGGTATGAAGATTGGTGATTTATTGGTCACGTTCCATGGAGATTCAATGACCCTCAAGGGTGAGGAATATATATTGACTCCAGGTTTAATCGAACTGATTTTTAAGAAATCACTCAACATGAGTCTCATAACCGAAACCGATAAACATACCTACGGTGATCTCATACGGAGTACGAATGCCCATCGAATGTACTACACACCAAATGGAGCTCTTCGAAGAAGTAACGTGATGAAATATCGTATCATTATTGAAGAGCTCATCAAATCTAAGAAAACTGGAACGGCTTTCCCTCATCATATGATTGCTTCAGCGAAACCTAGGAAAATTGACTATGTGTACTGGAACGATCCTAATGAACTGGTGGATAGACTTCGACTGCTTATGGCATCACAGTCAGCCAGAAATATGAGTCATACCAATGAAATTATGTAAATAATCGAGGAATTTCGTGAAGCTGATATAATTTATTGAGCTGTAGTCGCAATAATCCCATCATTTGAAACATGAGTGTCGACGTGTTCGGACGCCAGTTGGGCACTGGTACTGTGAGAACTATCAGTAACCAAGGTCCTCCAGGTAAATGATTCAAGGTCACGCCTGATGGACACTACGATATGGATCATCAGAGAATATGTAATTTGGCGAATCCTGAAGAAGAGAATGACGCTACATCTTTGAAGATATTGCGCAGTATGTTGAAGGAGGAGCTTCGTCTCATATATAATGTGACTGGATCCATGGGTGGTAGACTTGATGGGATTGAAATGATGATTGAATCATTTCGAGCGAATTTCCTGGAGACTATGAGACGAAGAGGTGTTAGTGAGGAGAAATTACAAGAACGTTTGAGCAGTCATTTTGAGACCATTCAACGTCTAAACGAGGAGCTGACAACACTAAAAGTTCTAGTCATACATGAGACGAAGTTGATGATAGATGGTTTATATTCACTGATAAACGAGCAATTGGAGGGAATAAGAAAAAAAGAAGCGACTAACCAGAATTTGACACTACGCAATTCTGAAATAATTGGTGATCTGGATAGATGTCTAATTGCACTGGAGAATGGACGATAAAAAGGCGACAGTAATGGAGGAGCTCCATAGACCTGCTCGCAGGAATTATGCTCGTCGACGTGTTGAAGTCGGCGGGGTGGATGAGACATGGCCGGCAGATCTTGTGGAAATGAGTGCCTATGCTCGTGAGAATGCAGGTTACAAATACCTCCTAACAGTTACGCGATATCTTCTCGAAATATGCCTGGGCTGTGCCGACCAAGACGAAGAATGGAAAGGATGTGAGCAGTGCTATAGCCTCCATACTTGAATACGGTCGTGTACCACAGAAGCTGCATGTGGACAGAGGCAAAGAGTTTTACAACAGCGAATTCAAAAAGCTCATGCAAGACTATGGCATTACCATGTACTCAACCTTTAGTAATCTCAAAGCATCAATCTGTGAGCGATTCAATCGCACATTAAAAGAGAAGATGTGGAAACAGTTCAGCTTACATGGAACATATGAGTGGATTCCTATAGTGAAGAGTCTCCTTCTGTCCTATAATGACACCAAACATGGCACCATCTGGATGAAACCTAAAGATGTCACTGCTGCTCATGAGAAGTACTTGTTACATCATGTCTATGGAAAACTCAAAACTCCTCGCACGAAGAAAATCAAGTTCAAGGTTGGAGATAAGGTGCGCGTCAGCAAGTACAAGAACATATTCGGGAAAGGATATATACCCAACCGGACGACGGAGATAGTCACGATAAGTGAAGTTTTAAACAGCAATCCTGTGATCTACAAGCTCATCGACTATAAAGACCAACCAATTGAGGGTGGATTCTACCAGGAGGAGTTAACGAAGATCACATATCCTGACGTTTACCTCGTGGAGAAAATACTCCGAAGACGAGGAAACAAAGTCTTTATCAAGTGGTTGGGTTTTGATAATTCACATAATAGCTGGATAGATAAGGATGCATTGTAATAAATAAATGGATAATAAAAAACTCATTTTTCGAAATTTTTTTCTTTTATTTACAATACCCATATGGCACAGTATCATGAGAGTTTAAGCAGAGTATTCTCTTGGCATCTTCCCAGCTTAGAGCTAATTTCTTCTGGTGTACAGTATGCACATCGTGCTTACTACTTTTGATTCAATACTGGGACTCGATAAAATGTTCATGATTCTCCAGACAATCTTCGTCATCATCGGACGTGATCCTTTTCAGTGTCGACCCTCTCACTCCTTTCGCACGTTTCTTCGCTCTCTCATCACCATGAATTTTAAACGTGTACAATTTTGCTCTCAAACCAACAAACTCACTCATCACTTTTCCATTGCACTCATCCTTTGTAAGTCCTAATACTTTCTTATTCATGAGCGGCATTCTATAAACATTATCGCTTGGATAATCGAATGTATCAAATCGAGCAATATCACGTTTTATACATTCATAAATATCAGGTACTTTGAACTCATACAAAAGACTGTCTGTATCCGTATACATGAGCTTAGCACTATCACCAAATTCTCGTTTAATATAATCGTAATGGAAATCATAGATGAATATTTTGGATAGATTCAGAATTGAGAAACCAACGTAAATGGGTTTGTTGAAGTACATTTTTGTACGCTCCTATTGAACAATGACTAAATCATCAGCGAAAATGGTGCAACTGTGGAAGTTGGGCTGACCGATGCGACCTTTGGCACCATATCTCCTCTCCCATTTCGTCACCAACTTCACGTCTTTTTGGTTCCTGACATTCTCAATGGTTTTTCCGAAAACTGAATTGTTCATCAACTTGAAGAAATTCTTCTCAAACTCATTGCTCGATTGCTGTCTCAATTCTGTATTGAGCTCAATGTACGCTTTCAGCCATGGCGCCTGATTGAATTCCAGTACTCGGTGAATTTTCGGCAATTTTAGTCCCAAATCCAGACATTGCTTGCGATTCTTATAAAGAATCACATAGTTTTTCTTAGGAAGCAATGTCGTCATTAATTTCGAGATTTTCTTATTAGGGAAAACGAAATGTTCCGGGCAAAGTGGTAAATCCTTGTGGGTCTCAAAGAGTTCCTTGGAATACTCCAAGTCGACCTCAAGCATGTAGCCTTTGTTCTCAAGCATGTAGCCTTTGCTCGAATCATCTGCAATTGTATGGATATCAACGATTGATGGATTAATCCACTGGAATGAGCCATAAGGCAAGTACTGGGACATGGCTGCTCCGTACAAGTTGTTCACATCAAAGTACATCAGATAAGAAGTTTCTTTGTTGGGGTCGAATTTTTCACCATTATACTTATTGTTGGCACAAGCGTACCGATTAGAGCATTGAGCCACCCCTCCTCGGATCCCCTTCTCAATAAATAAGTGCATCTCAATGTCTGTGAGAAGCTCAAGGTTGACACCAGTGCATTTCAGCATAGCATCAAATGCTAATCCTGGTGCCGTGTAGTAATGAAGGGGATCCAGTTTGTACATCGAAGAACAAGTACGTCTGAAATTTTGAAAGATGTCCGCCAAAAGCACGACATCTGTTGCCAGGTAGAGGTCGGAGTATTCACCCAAAGATGTGATGCTAAAAACATCCCAAACTCTCTGCGCATGCGCATAATCCTCAGCAGACACTCTCATCATTCAATTTTGAATAGAATTTCTCGATGGGAGGCAATTGAAGGTCATTGAGTTTCTCCCAAGAGTCCACGTACTCGTATGGGAAAACTCATTTCCTAGTCAAAAGCTGAAATTTCTCCACATCGTCATTGCAGTCTTTTTGAGTAATGGATTTGTCAGAATCATTGAAGTAAGATGCCAATTTCTCCAAACTACTCGCCATGAACCGGAACGAGTCAATAAACCGAAATCGAACCTCAGTCTCATCAACGTGTTTCGTGAAGGAGATGTACTTTTCCTTATTGAGAGGAAGCAGATCTACTGAACCTGGGAATTGTGTTGCAAGAGTCTTGATGAGAAAATGTGAGTCGTAGCCGGAGAGGTTATGAAAAACTACTGGGATCGTGTGAGAGTTCTTGTAGTTGACATTACATCCCGGGTGTGCTGGAACGCGATACTTGCCCGTGAAGTGGCAGTGATCGCGGTGTTTCTTATCAGTTGGACTGAAGGGTTTCTCGCAAATGTGACAAACTTGAGCATTAGCAAAGTCCCAAGCTTGCTAAGGTGTGAGGCTCCATCGGTACGTTTGTCATCAAACAGGTATCGACCTCATGAGCTATTCTTAGCAATTCATCTATGAACCATTCGATACAATCGGGCCCACGATTCATCTTGAATTGTAATCGAGTGTCATCAAAACCACAATGCAAGTAAAACGCTACACTATGAGGGATGTGCTTCTGATACACAGATTCAGATTTAGTTGGTTCCAAAATGCACTCCAAATCTTCATTGATAACAAATGGAATCATTTCCATAAATCGATAATTCTTAAAACTCAGAATATATTTATCCTCTTCTGGTAGCACCATTCTGTACTTGTTAATCTCAATACAGTCTTTTTCATGGTTCTTGAATGATGATTTTGTGACAAAATGGCCTAAACAGTGATCACAAAACTCTATATGATGATTATGACTGGATAATTGTGGACTTACTAATCGAGACAAATTCTTAATCCAAGCGAAATGATATATGGGTTGCGTATCGTGTTCTATTTGTGCATTATCCCAAAGCAACAAGAGATGAATCGTGGGCCAGATAGACTTGGTTTTACTTAAATATAGATGTACAATGTCTTTATCATCATCTATAATGTAAACATTGATCGATAGTCCATTCATTCGCTCGAATTTTGGAATGTTCTTCAACTGCATCGGGAACTCCAGGCCGGTGTAGTTGAGATGTGTCACTCCATCCGGTAGAATAGCCTCAGAGTAATGAGGATATGAGCTCAGACGATCGGAATGCATTGTAGCTGGGTGTAACGCTGCTGTCACCGCCCACAGAAAACAATGCTCATCATTGTTCTTGATTTTCACTACTGCTTCACTACTGCTTTCTTGGACTGCACGTGTTGAAGTAGTGAGATGAATGTATTCGCGCCCGGTGCAAGTGGCACATACTTGTAGATGTTGACAGTGAGGTTCATAACCTCAATCAGTTCGCACCCTGAGTCTTTCTCCTGGAAATCCTCAATTTTAGCGAGCAGTCGTTCTGTGAGATTCTGATCGAACCATTCCTCGATATTGGGAGTAGGTAAAAGAATCTGATTTTTGGCGTTGAAATATTTTGTCTCATCAATCACTTCACCATTCTTCTTCCCTTGAAACTTGCAGGCGAGGACTCCATTGGCCTTGATATTTCCTTGTTGTTGTAGAGCCTCCTGCAAACAAACGACTGCCAGACATTTGGCATCTTTCAGGAAAGACTGAGGATCATTATGACTCAGATTGACGATCACTCCTGTTCTGATTCGGTTGTTGAAGGCAGATTCTAGATCCTTCTAGAGTACTTCATCTTTTGGTTTCGATGGGACACCGATTACTCCACCATGCTGTGGCTTCTTCTTCTCTTTGAATCGTTCGCAATATGTGTGGAGCCATGAAACTGTTGTCTGTATCCTTAATTTTTCTCGAACGGAAAGATTTTCAATTTTCTTCAAAGCTTTCTCGTAAAGTCGGATATAATGTTGACACTTTTCAATTCAACGATCAATATCTTGAGAAGATGCACTCTTATATGCCAACTGCAGCCTCTCCATCACTTTCAAGCACGACTTGGGATCCATTTTGATGTGATCGCTTATAAACACACAGGAAAAATCCTTGTTTGCTAGCTGGCAACTTGCGAACTGACCTAAGTCGCGCGAACCGCGTGCCTTTTATAGGGAAGGCCTAAGATAATTTCGTTCGGTACCATTTTCAAAATAATTGCATACAACGAATTCTATTGATGGAGAGAAATTCAGATAAAGGTTGAGATACAGTTCTAGATAATTCTTCTGGATGATTTCTCTAAATAATTATATACAACGAATGCTACTGGTCGAGAGCGATTCATTGAGAATTTCAGATAAATTCCAAGATAATGCTTCTAGAGAATTTCCCTAGAAAATTCCCTAGATAATCCTATACAGCGAATCCTATTGGTCAAGAGCGGTTCACATAAAGTTTCAGATAATTTTCAGATAATACTTCTAGATAATTCTCCTAAACAATCCTTAGATAATGCTACACAACAAATCTTATTGGTAGAGAGCGATTCATTGAGAATTGCAAATAAAGTAGCAGATAATACTTCCAGAATATTTCCCTAGAAAATGGCCTAGATAATTCTATACAATGAATCCTATTAATGGCGTGAGATTCAGATAAAGTTCCCGATAATTTTCAGATAATACTTCTAGATAATTCCCCTAAAAATCCCTTGATGATCCTATAGAACAAATCTTATTGGTGGAGAGCGATTAATTGAGAATTGCAAATAAAGTTCCAGATAATACTTCCAGATAATTTCCCTAGAAAATTCTCTAGGTTAGGTACTTCTATACAACGAATTCTATTGGTGGAGAGAAATTCAGATAAAGATCTACATATATCTTCTAGATGATTTCCCTAGATAATTGTATACAACAAAGCCTATTGGTGGAGAGAGATTCAGATAAAGTTTGAGATACAATTCTAGATACTTCTTCTAGATGATTTCCCTAGATAATTCTATACAACGAATGCTATTGGTCGAGAGCGATTCATTGAGAATTTCAGATAAATTCCAAGATATAGGCTTCTAGAGAATTTCCCTACAAAATTCCCTAGATAATCCTATACAGCGAATCCTATTGGTCACGAGTGGTTCAGATAATACTGAAGTCTTTCTAATCTTAGAAACCTTTCGGAAAGAATTTCTCAAAATATGTGCGCATTTTCTATAGGAACGGATAATTGTTCACTTAGTCGAGATGTACGACTCAATTCTACAGGAACGAACATGTTTCAGTAGATTGACAACAAGTCCGAGAACTGTTTGCGTCGCGACCTTGGAAGTATTTTCTATTTCATTGGTTTTATCAAAGTAATTCTCGATTTGGAAACCCTCGTGTAGCCTGCCGCCCCTCCTTTTTATTTCTTTTCCTTTCATTGTTATCTGCGGTATCACGGCCGTCTTATACTTAGCTGTGCCCCATTCGAGCTAGGACTGCACGGGAAACTATGTAAAACCCCAGTCGCACAGCCGGCCGATTGTGCAGTGCCCTGATATAACCATCTGTCACACGGACTAGATGGAGACACTAGGCTGCTACGCCGTACCCAAAGAGGATTGACTAAAGTAGAGGCTCAGATCTCGGGGTTAGACTGACCCCAAGCCAAAAGTAGTTCGACCCCAACGGAGGGATGCCGCCACGGTCGAATCTGACGGCTGGGCGAAATGCCTGTGCGGGTAACTCGGCAGTAGCAGTCCCGCTCAGTGATGCCAGATGAGGGGAAAAATCCCACGCGTGGGAATTTCGTGCGCAGCTCCCTCGCGCACTCCTCGGGTCCCCGCCACTACCGCACAGGCTCAACGCCCGTAAATAATACCCGATAAATTAAATTCCGCGATGGAACTCTCAATTAATTAATTAAAAGGAATGAAATTGATGGTATTATTATTTTTTTCAACATTTTAGTTATTAATAATATTTAATAACAATGGAGAGCTCAGTTTACTGTTAAAAATTCTTTAAAAATTGAGCAAAAGTTTGATAAAAATATTGAAAGTGAATTTGAAATCGGTTTGGGATCAATTCGTCTATGAAATTGCTTATCCTATTGCGAAATTGCATTTTCCTATTCATTTTCAAAATTCTACTTTATTTTTTATTAGATTTTTTATTAGATTTCAGGGACTTTAAGATTTAATAAGAAAGTTTCCTAAGTTTTAATAGTGTTTAAGCATTTTTGTCGTTATAACGACCGGAAAATTGCAATTCCATTAAATATTTTATAATTTTTTTCAATTTTCAATCCCACAATATTTATCATTTGTACATAGAAAAGGAAATATTCGAAATTTCAGAATTTATTCTCAGAAATACGTCATGAGGGTTAAAAGTCATGAAAGGGAGGATCAAATGCCGTAAGATTCACAAGGGTAAGGGTGAAACACTGC
>NW_021681629.1:55539-55765 GCF_001412515.2 Diachasma alloeum
TCCCTTAATCTCAATTAGGAGGGGAGAAGTGAATTTTTAATTCGCGGGCGAATGGTGAATAGTAAGTGTGCGCCGCGAAAAAATTATTTTTCTTACTTGCCCCTTACTTTCATGGCAGTTTTTAATTTTTTGTTACAAAGATTAACGGATGAAAGAGGGTTAATTAATGAAAAATTCAATTCTCCATCGAACCGCTCTTTTTTCATCCCTTAATCTCAATTAGGAA
>NW_021681630.1:0-201 GCF_001412515.2 Diachasma alloeum
ATGCAAACCATTCATTTAAATCTCGCAATAATCTGCGAAAAGTCTCATTGGTTAATCTATTATTATTGATTTGTTGTATAGAATTTCAAATAAGTTGTATAGAATTTCAAATAAATGATCCTCTTTCGCTCAAGACTTCATAATTCCTTCTCTCCCTCTCCTTTATGATCAACTAATTTACAAATTAAGACAATAAGAAGT
>NW_021681630.1:321-2759 GCF_001412515.2 Diachasma alloeum
ATCTAGTTGTATAGAAATTCAAATAAATGATCCTCTTTCGCTCAAGACTTCATAATTCCTTCTCTCCCTCTCCTTTATGATCAACTAATTTACAAATTAAGACAATAAGAAGTTGTATGAACGAAAATGGGATAATCAAGCGGATGAGTGAATGCAAAGGAGGTTTCATGTTGGATTTAAGATTGTGCACGTATCTCCGTTATCGACTGTTTCCATGGTAATAGATGAAAATTTCTTTACCCACAGAGACGGCCTCTCGATTAGTTCATGCGCGTCACCGCTATGATACTCTGATCGAACAGTTCCCATAAGCATGAGCAATCTCCCCTATTATCTCTGATGTAAAGTGTTCAACAGCAAAATTCGTAGCGGTGGCGCATGGACTACGATGGAGCGTACGGAACTGTTGGTATGGTAGGGCCCGAGTATAAATTTGTCGATAACCGGAAAGGGGTTCTCAATACGGTAGCTCCTCGCATTTTGTAATAATTGTCAGGAATGTAAAATCGAACATATTATAATCAATAGTATAATGAATGCAGAATCTAATGATCTAAAAGTCTTTTCCTTTTTCTCGACATATTTATTATTGACACGTAGATCAACAAATTCATAGAAAATCCCAGCGCTGTCGCTGGAAAACTCTATAGTTTTCCAGTGATTCTATTGAATAATTGTGCAGATTTTGTTTTTTTTTTTACTATAGTAATGTTCGATTATATATATTTATTCCCCCCCTGAGTGAGAAAGGAATATGTATCGCGCTCGTTCCCACTCATTGTCGTCTCCGTCGCGTTGGCACGTGCCCGTCCTCCGCCAAACTTAACGAGTGCGAGTGAGAAAGAAAATGGAGAAGGAGGAGAGAGAAGACATCTAATTCCAACTCGTTTGAACGGTTGGAACGTTTTCGTTGTTCTCCAGCGATCTACACATAATGGGATTAATTCAATAATAAAAATAGATTAATAAATAAGATTTTTCGCAGATTATTGCGAGATTTAGAGGTATGGTTTACCTCCTTCAGTGACCATAAAAAATTGTCTCCAATCGACAATATCTCCCGAAGGAATCGTACGATGTGAATGAATCAAGTATCAATTTGAATCTTCAAAAAATTAATCGAGAGTGACNCCTCCTTCAGTGACCATAAAAAATTGTCTCCAATCGACAATATCTCCCGAAGGAATCGTACGATGTGAATGAATCAAGTATCAATTTGAATCTTCAAAAAATTAATCGAGAGTGACAAAAAATCCGGGAATTCCACTCTGACATTTCTCTATTGTCTGTATTTACCGAGAAAAAAAACGTTGTTCCTAGGAATCGATGTGTCTTTTTTAGGCAGCTGCATTTCTGAAATGCAATGAGCAAGCAATGTTAAAATTAAGTTATTTTGTAAAAAATTTCTAGTGACATGATCCTGAAAATCAAAGGAAAGTCTTGAATTCAGGAATGATATCTGTAGGTTTCAGTAATATTTTCACGGAAATTCCGGGAACAATTATTGGGAATTTTTATCGCGTTGCCGTAATACATAAAATTAATTTCTCCCCTCCCTAATTGAGATGAAGGAATGAAACCAAAGTCTACAGATTGAGAATTACATTTCTAATAAATGACATCGGTTTCAGTTCGTTATCTCAGTTAGGAGCGGAGGAATAAATTTTCAAAAGCGCGGAGAAACTCCGAACGACTTTCCGACGTCGAGTGAGCCCGGAGGGGCTCTCCCAATTGGAAAAATCATTTCTCCCACCCTAATTAAGATGAAGGAATGATACCGATGCCGATCGATAGAGAATTAAATTCTCAATAAATGACAGCGGTTTCATTACTTAATCTCAAGTAGAAGCGGAGGAATGAATTTTCAAAAGCGCGGAGAAACCCCGAACGGTTCTCCGGCGTCGAGTGAGTCCGGAGGGGCTCCCCTGTGTTGTATACCCACATTATTTCCTGATTTCCCACTTACGATACCCCCAATTTCCTAAATATCCTCAAAATCCTCTACAGCCTCAAATCCAGTCCCCATCCTAACCAAATAGGTCCGCACTTCCCTCATAACGCAAATGAAGCAATGAGGCTCCGACTGTCGCCAATGCCCCAGAAGGACCCTAATATTTGTCCCAGATATTTGGCGCCTCCAAAAACCCCCACTCCTCAATTTTCCTCCGATTTGCCCTTTTTCCAAGACTCATGTCCTACAAAATAACTCTCCCTCAATTCAGTTCAAAATCACCCTCCGAACTTACACCTCCTAACTTAGGAGTCTTACTTCAATAAATCGTGAACACAATTATCTCGCTTCTCCGGCTCTCCTTATTATTAAATCGTTATTTCATCGAAATACGACACCTGATTGGAAGATTCATTTCTCCCCCCCCCCCCCCCCCCCCCCCCCCCCCCCCCCCCCCCCCCCCCCCCCCCCCCCCCCCCCCCCCCCC
>NW_021681630.1:2917-5328 GCF_001412515.2 Diachasma alloeum
TTCCCCCCCCCCCCCCGCCCCCCTACTTGCGAAGAGGGAATTAAAGCAACATCTATCGATCGAGAATAATATTCTCAATAAATGACAGTGGTGTCATTTCTTAATCTCTATTAGGAGACANGATCCTGAAAATCAAAGGAAAGTCTTGAATTCAGGAATGATATCTGTAGGTTTCAGTAATATTTTCACGGAAATTCCGGGAACAATTATTGGGAATTTTTATCGCGTTGCCGTAATACATAAAATTAATTTCTCCCCTCCCTAATTGAGATGAAGGAATGAAACCAAAGTCTACAGATTGAGAATTACATTTCTAATAAATGACATCGGTTTCAGTTCGTTATCTCAGTTAGGAGCGGAGGAATAAATTTTCAAAAGCGCGGAGAAACTCCGAACGACTTTCCGACGTCGAGTGAGCCCGGAGGGGCTCTCCCAATTGGAAAAATCATTTCTCCCACCCTAATTAAGATGAAGGAATGATACCGATGCCGATCGATAGAGAATTAAATTCTCAATAAATGACAGCGGTTTCATTACTTAATCTCAAGTAGAAGCGGAAGAATGAATTTTCAAAAGCGCGGAGAAACCCCGAACGGTTCTCCGGCGTCGAGTGAGTCCGGAGGGGCTCCCCTGTGTTGTATACCCACATTATTTCCTGATTTCCCACTTACGATACCCCCAATTTCCTAAATATCCTCAAAATCCTCTACAGCCTCAAATCCAGTCCCCATCCTAACCAAATAGGTCCGCACTTCCCTCATAACGCAAATGAAGCAATGAGGCTCCGACTGTCGCCAATGCCCCAGAAGGACCCTAATATTTGTCCCAGATATTTGGCGCCTCCAAAAACCCCCACTCCTCAATTTTCCTCCGATTTGCCCTTTTTCCAAGACTCATGTCCTACAAAATAACTCTCCCTCAATTCAGTTCAAAATCACCCTCCGAACTTACACCTCCTAACTTAGGAGTCTTACTTCAATAAATCGTGAACACAATTATCTCGCTTCTCCGGCTCTCCTTATTATTAAATCGTTATTTCATCGAAATACGACACCTGATTGGAAGATTCATTTCTCCCCCCCCCCCGCCCCCCTACTTGCGAAGAGGGAATTAAAGCAACATCTATCGATCGAGAATAATATTCTCAATAAATGACAGTGGTGTCATTTCTTAATCTCTATTAGGAGACAAGGAATGAATTTTCAAAGCGCGCAGTAACTCCGAACAAGTTCTTCTCATTCAAAAATTAATTTCTCCCCTCCCTAATTGAGATGAAGTAATGAAACCAAAGCTTACCGATTGAGAATTATATTTTTAATAGATAACATCGGTTTCATCTCTTAATCTTAGTTAGGAACGGAGGAATGAATTTTCAAAAGCGCGGAGAAACTCCGAACGGCTTTCCGACGTCGATTGAGCCCGGAGGGGCTCTCCCGATTGGAAAATTCATTTCTCCCACCCTAATTAAGATGAAGGAATGAAACGGATGCCGATCGATAGAGAATTAAATTCTCAATAAATGACAGCGGTTTCATTATTTAATCTCAAGTAGAAGCGGAGGAATGAATTTTCAAAAGCGCGGCGAAACCCGGAACGGCTCTCCGACGTCGAGTGAGTCCGGAGTAGTCCAATGTACGAAGGTTTAACATACGAATGTTTGCTAATCAGGCTCCATTTTTGATACAATCTGTGATTTGAGCATATGAAACTAATGGCGGATGTTTAAAGTTCCCCAAGTTTGTGCGAGGGTTGAAAAAGCCAAAAAAACTACCCCTGAAAACCGTTTTTTCGAAATAACTCGTGAATAACGCGCTGTACGTCGAAAAACGTGATATACAAAGTTGTAGAGCTGAAAATTCTGCATAAAAAATGTTTCGGGCACTTTACCCCTGTTCCCAACCGTTCATCCCCCAAAGCCGCGTGAAGATCAGATCGGAAAAAAAATGTTTTCCATTAAAAAAATTGAAGTTAATGAATTTTTTTTTTGTAATTCCGAATGTGTTTTTTTTTCAATAGCTTGTTTATTTATTCGGAGCGAATTTAATATATGTTGCTATTTATATCTTGACAATGAATCGATGAATTTCTTTTTTTTTCTTCCATATTTTGTATTAGAACATTTGCCACAAATTTTGTCTGGATCGTACCCGCGAATCTCCTATGGATTCAAAGTTAAACGCAATTTTCTAGCTCCAACCCCTAAATCCGGTGCCGGGCATGGGAACCTTTTGTGCGAGAGAGAAGTCTCCGTCTCGCTCCCACTCGCTATAGCATTGTTGCGACCATTTGCGCATGCGCGCACGGGCCTGTGGAACATCACGGACTGAATGCGAGAAAAAGAATCATTTGAGGTTTTTCGTCAGCCGTTCGCTCTCTCTCCCTCTCACTCTCTCTCTCGCACTCTCTCTCTC
>NW_021681630.1:6415-7523 GCF_001412515.2 Diachasma alloeum
TCTCCCCTCATAATTGAGATTAAGGGATGAAAAAAGGGCAGTTCGACGGAGAATTAAATTCCCCATCAAATAAACCTCTTTCATCCCTTAATCACTGTAACAAAAAAATATAAACTGCCATGAATGTCAGGGGCCAGTAAGAAAAATAATTTTTTGTCGCGGCACACCCTGACTGTTCACCATTCGCTCGCGAATTAAAAATTCACCTCTCCCCTCCTAATTGATATTAAGGGATGAAAGAAGGGCAGTGCGACGGACAATTAAATTCCCCATCAATCGATCGCCGTTGCATCCCTTAATCTCTCTAGCAAAAAAATACAAACTACGACAAAAATCACGGGCCAGTGAGTAAAATAATTTTCTTCTAGGCGCACAGTGACTTTTCACCTTTCGCCCGCGAATTAAAAATTCACTTCTCCTCTGCTAAATGAGATTAAGGCATGAAAAAAAGCCAGTTCGACGGAGAATTAAATTCCTCATCAACTGCCCTTTTTTCATCCCTTAATCTCAATTAGGAGGGGAGAGGTGAATTGTTAATTACCGGGAGTCACTGTACGCCGGGAAAATATTATTTTTCTCACTGGCCCCTGAGTTTCTTGGCAATTTATATTTTTTTGTTACAGAGATTAAAGGATGAAAGAGGGTCAATTGATGGGGAATTTAATTTTCCGTCGAACTGCCCTTTTTTTATCACTTAATCACAATTAGGAGGGGAGAGGTGAATTTTTAATTACCGGGAGTTACTGTGCGCCGCAAAACAATTATTTTTCTTACTGCGGTGTGATTTTCATGACAATTTCTTCCATTTTTTACATAGATTAAGGAATGAAAGAGGGTTAATTGATGGATAATTTAGTTCTTCGTCAAACAGCCTTTTTTTCATTCCTTATGAAGAGAGAGAGAGAGAGAGAGAGAGNTGAATTTTTAATTACCGGGAGTTACTGTGCGCCGCAAAACAATTATTTTTCTTACTGCGGTGTGATTTTCATGACAATTTCTTCCATTTTTTACATAGATTAAGGAATGAAAGAGGGTTAATTGATGGATAATTTAGTTCTTCGTCAAACAGCCTTTTTTTCATTCCTTATGAAGAGAGAGAGAGAGAGAG
>NW_021681631.1:0-192 GCF_001412515.2 Diachasma alloeum
TTCCCTAAAGTAAAATAATTATGGGTATGCTCGGAAACATATATATATGTTTGAAGTAGTTATCAATTTTTTAATGGAAGATTTCAAAAATTGAAATAATTAAAATATATTTTCTAAAATCAATTTTAGACAGAAAGGATCGGAGTGCCACTTTAATTTCTCAGTATGTTTTGTAAAAAAGGTCACTTTGTC
>NW_021681631.1:2031-3546 GCF_001412515.2 Diachasma alloeum
ACACCTCTAGGGGTATTCAAGCAGATCTCCAAGCCTTTAAAAAGGAAATCAGTGAGTCGTGCAATAAGTTAGACACTAAACTCTCAACTAGGATTGATGACCTTCAACGACAATTTGATAAATTTAAGAAGGATGTCAATGAAAAAATTGTTGACTCCGGAGGAGTGCCAGGTTCCCATACCACTAGTGGGCAGCGAAACAGTGTGATTATGACACTCGAGAAGAAGATCGAATTCCTTGAGAGGGACAATAAGAAGCTGAATATAATTGTTCGTGGGCTTCCTTCATCTTACGCTACTGCTGATCAGGACATTAGACAGCTGCTTAGTGGTTCACTGAACCTATCAGACGAAGTTGTCTATGTGCAGTTTCAGCCGGGCTATGGGAAAAGACCTATCCCATCTCTTCTAGTGCGCCTCAAATCATTGGATGGAAGGAATAAAATTCTGAAATCCAAAAAAGACTTGGCTGAGATTCCAAACCTCGCCAATATATTTATTGACAGAGACCTCACTGAACTGGAGAGTTTGATTGCCTTCAAAATCAGGCAAATGGCCAGAACAGCTAAGAAAGCAGGAAAACAAGTGAAATATTCTGCTAACAGTCTAACTATTGATAATGTGGTTTATCATTTCAATCATAACTCCAAGGAAATGGAGCCTAGTACACGTGCCTCCGGTGAGCCCCGCAGCGGGGCATCTAGAATGCAACTTTCCAACTCCGCTGACATGTTTTCAAAAAACTGCTGAGCTTCAGCAAGCTGAGGATCACTTTTTGGAACCTGCATGGATTCCAGAACCTTCTCCAGTGTGGTGCCACTGCCAGTGATTCTGACATCCTTTGCGTTTGTGAAACGTGGCTCCTGGACCAACCGTCATCCATACCAGCCTATCTTCACGATTTCAACTGCTTCTGGAAGTATGCCGAGATGTCAAAGGGAGCGGGACGTCCGAGCGGTGGCCTTGGACTCATCTCTAAGTTAAGTTCTTCTATCATAAGTACTTCTAAATCATGGATTTTTCATAGATTCGAATATGCTAATCAAAACTTTATAGTGGGCAATATTTATGTTAAACCAACTACAGGCTTTGAATCATTTTTAGGTGGGCTGCAGAAACTACTGGACAGAATTGAATTGAATTTTGAGAGTGATCTTATTGTAATCGGAGGTGACTTCAATGCGCGTGTTGGCGGAGATCACTCCCTCCCACCTGACCTTGTCGCAGACTCTTCATGTTTCCATGACGTTCTAAGCTCTGACAAGGTTATTAATGACCGAGGATTGCTACTCATGAACTTCATGCACCAGAATGGTTATATACTTTTGAATGACAGAGTGGGCGGTGATAGACCCGCTAACTGGATGTTTTTGAGTCACTCAGGTTGTAGTGTTATTGATCTAGTCTTTATTAAAGTTTCTTATCTGCATTTTGTTGAGGACCTGAAGGTGGATCACCTCATGCCTTTATCAGATCATTTCCCTGTATCTCTCACCCTTTCTCCTCCTGACTCATT
>NW_021681631.1:7000-9453 GCF_001412515.2 Diachasma alloeum
TTTTTGGTTAAAAAAAATTACGTCATTGCGAAATCATCCCCAAGGAAATAAGTTTCGAACCTCTTTTATTTTTAAAACCTTATTTGAAATTTCGACAACAGCATTTTCTGTATTATCGTATTAATACGCTCGTCCTACAATTTTTCATGTGCTCGTCCCCAACAATTTTCATGTGCTCTTCTAGAACTTTTCGTAGGCTATGCGATATATTTTATGAGTCCCGAGATTTTGTTCCCCGATTATGGAGCAGCACCAGAATTTTTCTAAGAATTTCACTACAAAAATTCTTATATTTTCTCTCCGTGTAGAAAAGCAATTGCAAAAAATTGCCAAAAGTTTTCATCAAAAACTTGTGATACTTGAAAAAGCGGTGTGATGCCCTCCTCCCCCCCTCGCCCTAAATTAAATAAGCATAATGATAAAATTGAAGTAAAATAACAATCAATTTTCCCCAAATCAAGTGGGTACTGACGATTTCNCATTTCGCTGTGTAATATTTATCAAAAAATTGGTCTTGGAGACGAACGTAAGAGAAATAGTTAAAAAATGGGATAATTGGGATTCATTTAACCCTTCTCATCGCTCTGGCCTCCCTTACTTTATAGTTGTTTTCACTTCACTCGTCTCCTCTATTTGATCCTTAGGATCACTTTTTTTCGTCTCACTCTATTGACTCTTGTGATTCCACTGATTTTATACTTGAAACCATTAACGATATTTAAGTATCTTTTACAGTTTGATACAAACCACACTATAGATTCAGCTATTTGCAATCATCAAGTTTGTCAATTGAATTGCTTGAGAAAAATTTGAAAATAAATCATGAATATTCAGCGTCATTCAAATTACTTTTTGCCCGAAATTATTATTTTGTCAAGCATTCGTTGTTTATTAATAAATAATTGAAATTGTTTAAACTTTCGGAAACCCTATTTTGTCAGATATGTAATTGATTTACGGTAAAATTCTGAAGATGAATAACTTTGTTACGATTCCAAACAAATGATTTTTATAGTGGAAAATTGATTACTTATAAATCATTAATTGAAAATGCTCGTAATTAATTTTAAAAAAACGATATTTAAATTATTTCATCAATCTACCCACAAAAATAATCTTTCTCATTTTATTTCAGATTGTTTAAGTGTGTTCTAACGATTAAATATCGAACTTCAAATTAAAACCTGCAGAGTTAAAAAAAAAATGATTGTAAAATATCCGGAAACTTAGGGTCAAATCGGGCTCAAATGAAAGTTCTGATGTTCGACTACAAAAGTAGAAAAGCATTTCTCTGGAGACAAAATAGCCAAAGTATTTGGATATCCTTCCTAATTTTTCTTTATTAGGAAAAAAAACGCATACCCTGTAATAACTTTCCCCCTCTGTCTTATGGAGAAAATTTTTCCAGTGATATTAGTTCATTAAAGCCATTACAATTACGTCAAATCAATTAATTTTGTATTATTACCATTTAATTTCAAATACCCCGTGATGTCACAATAACCAATTTAAATCTTGAGAAAAACTTACCTAACACGATGGAACGTCACATTCTTATTTTGTGTGGAAGTGTTCTTGCACCCCGAGTAAGCGCATTTATTCTTAACCGGCATTGTTATGCAATTCATGCACTTAATTACCCATGCACCCGTCCCTCCCTTATTTTGTCAATAAAACAAATCTTCTTGCACTGTTGTCAATCTATCCATGCACTAAACACTTACAACGTAAAACACTATTATACTTACTAATTGGGAAGATTANGCATTTATTTTTAACCGGCATTGTTATGCAATTCTTGCACTTAATTACCCATGCACCCGTCCCTCCCTTATTTTATCAATAAAACAAATCTTCTTGCACTGTTGTCAATCTATCCATGCACTAAACACTTACAACGTAAAACACTATTAGACATACTAATTGGGAAGATTAATACAATCACACACGACCGCAAAAACCGTTCTGTTATCGAGAAAACATGGAAAACGAAATCGAATCGACCGTTTTGATTTATGTTGCTCTCGTCGAAGCCAAAAGCCAACGGAGAACAAATGCCTTCGTAGGCCTTTAAAGGCGATTTTTGTTGTTTATAGTTTCGAAGACTCCACGAGTTCCCGGAAAATGACTCGACGCAAAATAAAATGGAGATACGCATAAAATTCAAAATAAATAGTTGAGCCTTTTAAATACGGGGAGAAAAATCGTAACAGTTTTGCATGAAAAAAGAAACTTATGGTTATTCCTTAATGAGAATTAGGAGCAGAGATAAGATTTTTTAATTAGCGGGCGAGTTGTCGGGAGTCACTGCGTCGAGAAACCATTAGGTTTTTCATAGCGCCGCGACTTTCGTCGCAGTTTTTATTTTTTCATTACAGAGATTAAGGAATGAAACGAGAGCTGTAGGATGGGAAATTTAATTCTCCATCGAACAGCATTGGTTTCATTCCTTA
>NW_021681631.1:9763-10725 GCF_001412515.2 Diachasma alloeum
GTGCCCCATGACAGATTCTGGACCAAGCTGATTGGTTTGACTATTAGTTCGAAGCTGATTAGAATAATCAAATCTCTATACGACAATGCTAATGTACGAGTTAGAGTTAACAACCAAATGTCTGATAGTTTTGAGGTCTCTGAGGGCGTTTTGCAAGGTGAGACTTTGAGTGCCCTCTTATTTATACTATACATCTCGGATTTTGAAAGTTTTTTTCGTGAGAAAAATATTGTCGGTGTAAATATTGATGGACTTGTTGATGTAATGATGCTGCTGTATGCCGACGATACAGTCATATTCGTAGACTCTCATGTTATGCTTAAGAGGGCGCTCGAAGTTCTCGCTGAGTATTGTGACCTAAATGGTCTGGCTGTGAATACGGACAAAACAAAAATTATGATCTTTAAAAAAGCTGGAAAACCCAAGCATCTACCTCGTAAATATAGGCTATATAAGGGTGAGGAGCTCGAGTTAGTGAAATCGTATCTATACCTTGGTGTCCCTCTGTCACGTAATGGTCTCTGTAATGATGCGGCAAGATATGCTATTTCGAAGGCCAAAATGGCATCTGCTTTTGCCTTAAAGGGTCTGTCCGGGCTGGGCGTTAGTTCGTGGGAGACTTATGCCACCCTCTACAATGCATTAGTTACGTCAACCACTCTCTATGCGGTTCCTGCCTGGGGTCTTCAGCATTCTGAAGACCTTGAAAAGTCACAAATGGATTTTTTCAAGAGAACGCTTAGTCTCCCCCGATGTACGCCTGGTTGGGCTGTCAGGCTCGAAACGAATGTGCCACACATTAAATTTAGGATTGTGAAATTGACTTGAGCCTGGCTGCTAAAAATCTTGCAATGCAATGACTCTTATCTTCCTAAAACCTGCTTTCGTAGACTCGTCCAGCTATGTAATAATGCTTCTTTTGATAACATCTATAACTGGGCCTCTCAACTTAAGTCCTTTTT
>NW_021681632.1:0-2960 GCF_001412515.2 Diachasma alloeum
GCCCACGCCACGGACGTCAGAGGGAAAACTTTTCCCACCAATGGGAGCGCAGAGACACGTCCCGTTTCCATGGTGTTGCTAGGGTCAACTCAAGAGTGGGGAGGGCCTTGGGGCATCATGAAAACCCGGGTGAGAGGACCGGAAAAATCATAGTGACAGTAATTGTCGTAGAGTAAGTGTAATCATCTCAGAGTTAGAGAAGAGTCTCCNTTCCCACCAATGGGAGCGCAGAGACACGTCCCGTTTCCATGGTGTTGCTAGGGTCAACTCAAGAGTGGGGAGGGCCTTGGGGCATCATGAAAACCCGGGTGAGAGGACCGGAAAAATCATAGTGACAGTAATTGTCGTAGAGTAAGTGTAATCATCTCAGAGTTAGAGAAGAGTCTCCAGTTTTTAGAGTTGAGTCGTGGAGAACCGAGTGTGAGTGTAACCTTTAGAGTCGTGCGGATTGTTGGAGTAATTTCAAGCCTCATTTGATAGTGTATATAAAAAGTGTAAATATATATGTGTACATATTCAATGTGTTGAAGAGAACTTTATTTAACTGAAAATCCTTTTAGAAAATATCCCCACACCGATTTCAATTTTTTTTTCAAAATATTTGCTTCGATGCCTTCTATTAGAATCAATCAAAATATATACGGCCGTTCTTACAAAGTTTTCGAGATATTTCCGTTTTTCTGTTTTTTCATAAAAATCCTTGTAATCACTCGAGCTTGTGCAAAAATTGAGATATCAACTTAAAATTTGGACAAAATCTTCCTCTCATGATAATAATCCTTCCTATTGAAAATAAGCTCAATCGCATCGGTAGCTTCCGAGATATTCGACTTTCTCTGGAAACCTTTTATGTGCAATAGCTTAATAACTATGCAGCCGATTTCAATTTTTTGTTCTCAAAATATTTGTTTCGATGCCTTCTATCCGAATTAATCAAAACATACAGGGTGTTTCAGAAGTACATGTACATCTGAACACCCTAGGATCAGGGGATGATTCTGAGCAGGAAAGTCCTCTTGCACTTTTTGATCAGACTCACCCCTAAAAAGTTATTGGCAATTAAGTGTGGGCCAATGGGGAGTGATTTTTAAGCGGGCGCACATCCATGTGATATGCAGCATATGTGTGTGTGCCCGCCCCACCATTCTACGAGACAAAAGAGCGCAACGATATCTCTCTCTCTCTCTCTCTCTCTCTCTCTCTCTTCGCTGGAATGACGAAGAGGGGAGAATGAATGGGGGAACGTAATTCCCCCTCCACACGCAATGGAAGGACGATCAAACGGTCGTCTTTCCATTGGTTACAGCGTCGAGCGGCGCGGGGAACGCGCGTCTCGGTTGAAAATTCATCCCTCCCCCCCGAATTATAGCTAAGGAATGAAACTTGTGTCAATTATTGAGTATTAAATACTCAATTCAATGACACGAGTTTCATCCCTTAGCGCCTTTTTGGGACGGAGGGGTGAATTTTCGAAAGTGCGAAGAAATTGAAAAAAAAATTTTGTTTTCAATTCAAAAATTAATTCCTCCGACCCTAACTAAGACTAAGGGATGAAATTTATGCCATCGTATTGAGCATTTAATACTCAATGAGTGATACAAATTTCATCCCTTAGCGCTTAATAGGGAGGGAGGAGTGAATTTTTGAAAGCGCAAAGAAATTGAAAAAAAAAATTTTTTTCAATTCAAAAATTCATTCCTCCGACTCTAATTGCGACTAAGGGATGAAATTTGTGCCAACGTGTTAATTATTTAATACTCAATTAGTGCTACACATTTTATCCGCTAGGGCCAGTTAGGGAGGGAGGAGTGAATTTTTTAATGTTCGAAGAGATGGAAAAAAGAAATTCAATTCAAAAATTCATTCCGCCCACCCTAACTGCGACTAAGGGATGAAATTTATACCAACGTGTTAAGCATTTAATACACAATGAGTGACATAAATTTCATCCCTCAGCAACTGTTAGGGAGGGAGGAGTGAATTTTTGAAAGAGCGAAGAGATTGAAAAAAAATTTTTTTTTAAATGAATTCTCCAAAGTGCGGAAATTGAAAAAAATTTTTTTTCTTCAATTCAAAAATTCATTCCCCCGACCCTAACTGCGACTAAGGGATGAAATTTGTGCCAACGTGTTGAGCATTTAATACTCAATACGTGACACAAATTTCATCCCTTAGCACCTGTTAGGGAGGGAGGAGTGAATTTTTGAAAGAGCGAAGAGATTGAAAAAAAAAATTTTTTTCAAATGAATTCTCCAAAGTGCGGAGATTGAAAAAAAAATTTTTTTTTCATTCAAAAATTCATTCCTCTGACCCTAACTGCGACTAAGGGATCAAATTTGTGCCAACGTCTTGATCATTTAATACACAATGAGTGACACAAATTTCATCCCTCAGCACCTGTTAGGGAGGGAGGAGTGAATTTTTGAAAGAGCGAAGAGATTGAAAAAAAAATTTTTTTTCAAATGAATTCTCCAAAGTGCGGAGATTGAAAAAAAAATTTTTTTTTTAATTCAAAAATTCATTCCTCCGATCCTAACTGCGACTAAGGGATGAAATTTGTGCCCACGTGTTGAGCATTTAATACTCAATAAGTGACACAAATTTTATCCCTTAGGGCCAGTTAGGGAGGGAGGAGTGAATTTTTTAAAGTGCGAAGAGATGGAAAAAAAAATTTTTTTTCAATTCACAAATTCATTCCTCCCACCCTAATTGCGACTAAGGGATGAAATTTGTGCCAACGTGTTGAGCATTTAATACACAATGAGTGACACAAATTTCATCCCTTAGCGCCTGTTAGGGAGGGAGGAGTAAATTTTTGAAAGAGCGAAGAGATTGAAAAAAAAATTTTTTTTCAAATGAATTCTCCAAAGTGCGGAGATTGAAAAAAAATTTTTTTTTTCAATTCAAAAATTCATTCCTCTGACCCTAAGCGGTGGATTGAGTATTGATTTGTGCCAACG
>NW_021681632.1:3292-4206 GCF_001412515.2 Diachasma alloeum
GTATTAAATGCTCAACACGTTGGCACAAATTTCATCCGTTAGTCGCAGTTAGGGTCGAAGGAATGAATTTTTGAATTGAAAAAAAAAAATTTTTTCCAATCTCCGCACTTTGGAAAATTCATTTGAGAAAAAAATTTTTGTTTCCATCTCTTCGCACTTTAAAAGATTCACTCCTCCCTCCCTAACTGGCCCTAAGGGATGAAATTTGTGTCATGTATTGAGTATAAAATGCTCAACACGTTGGTACAAATTTCATCCCTTAGTCGCACTTAGGATCGAAGGAATAAATTTTTGAATTGAAAAAAAAAAATTTTTTTTTAATCTCCGCACTTGGGAGAATTTATTTGAAAAAAAATTTTTTTTCCATCTCTTCTGTTTGATGAGATGCCTGGATCGGTGGTAATTAGGAGCGGATGGGCAAGTAATGAGTGGATTTGCCGGAGTAGATGAGCGGTTTCAGAAATGAGCGGACACGTGCACTTGAGTTCCACAAAACACTGTATTTGTCAAAGAAAATGTTCACAATAAATAAGTCACTAGAGATTGAGTCACTGAGCAACCGTAATAATGAGCGGACCGATAATAATGAGCCGACTAATTCCTTGAATTGATAATAATTGAGCTGACACAATGAGTTAACCCGAGTCACTAGAAAAGAGCAGTGTAATAAACGAAGTGTCTTTAACTAGATCCCGGAAACGAATGAGAGAGAGACACGGGCTTACAGGTGCCACGTGCCCTAATTCGATGGTCACATGACCTAATTTAATATAGATCATATGGTAATAAGGAGCTGTCCAGGACGTGGCGCCTCAGGTGTCCGAATTAACAACCCCCGGTCATCTGAGGTGAGCGCGTCAGGTGTGCGTGAGTGGGGAGAGAATGGATGAGCCTTGCGTGCGTTAGTGTGAGGG
>NW_021681632.1:5594-6632 GCF_001412515.2 Diachasma alloeum
TATTCCACCGATCCGGCTCGAAGGACCAAAATGTTTGATGAGATGCCTGGATCGGTGGTAATTAGGAGCGGATGGGCAAGTAATGAGTGGATTTGCCGGAGTAGATGAGCGGTTTCAGAAATGAGCGGACACGTGCACTTGAGTTCCACAAAACACTGTATTTGTCAAAGAAAATGTTCACAATAAATAAGTCACTAGAGATTGAGTCACTGAGCAACCGTAATAATGAGCGGACCGATAATAATGAGCCGACTAATTCCTTGAATTGATAATAATTGAGCTGACACAATGAGTTAACCCGAGTCACTAGAAAAGAGCAGTGTAATAAACGAAGTGTCTTTAACTAGATCCCGGAAACGAATGAGAGAGAGACACGGGCTTACAGGTGCCACGTGCCCTAATTCGATGGTCACATGACCTAATTTAATATAGATCATATGGTAATAAGGAGCTGTCCAGGACGTGGCGCCTCAGGTGTCCGAATTAACAACCCCCGGTCATCTGAGGTGAGCGCGTCAGGTGTGCGTGAGTGGGGAGAGAATGGATGAGCCTTGCGTGCGTCAGCGTGAGGGACCTGTCAGCTGACAGGATTTCCAACATCTTCGCACTTTAAAAAATTCACCCCTCCCTCCCTAACTGGCCCCAAGGGATAAAATTTGTGTCACTTATTGAGTATTAAATGCTCAACACGTTGGCACAAATTTCATCCCTTAGTCGCAATTAGGGTCGGAGGAATGAATTTTTGAATTGAAAAAAAAATTTTTTTCTTGAATTTCTTTGCGCTTTCAAAAATTCACTACCCCCAATAATTCGCCCGCTAATTAAAAAATTGTCTCTCCCCTCCTAATTAACAATAAGGAATGAAACCAATGCTGTTCGATGGAGAATTAAATTCCCCCATCCTTCAACCCCCGTTTCATTCCTCAATCTCTGTAATAAGAAAATTAATATTGCGACGAAAGTCGCGGCGTTATGAAAAACTCAATGGTTTCTCGGCGCAGTGACTCCCGACAACTCGCCCGCTAATTCAAAAATCGT
>NW_021681632.1:6653-8532 GCF_001412515.2 Diachasma alloeum
CTCCTAATTAACATTAAGGAATGAAACCAATGCTGTTCGATGGAGAAATAAATTTCCCATCTTTCAACCCTTCTTTCATTCCTTAATCTCTGTAATAAAAAATAAAAACTGCAACGAAAGTCACGGCGCTATGAAAAAGTCAATGGTTTCTCGGCGCAGAGAGCTTCCCCATTAATTCGCCCGCTAATTAAAAAATCGTCTCTTTTCTCCTAATTAATATTAAGGGATGAAACCAATGCTGTTCGATGGAGAATTAAATTCCCCATCCTTCAACCCCCGTTTTATTCCTTAATCTCTGTAATAAAAAATAAAAACTGCGACGAAAGTCGCGGCGCTATGAAAAACTCAATGGTTTCTCGGCGCAGAGAGCTTCCCCATTAATTCGCCCGCTAATTAAAAAATCGTCTCTTTTCTCCTAATTAATATTAAGGGATGAAACCAATGCTGTTCGATGGAGAATTAAATTCCCCATCCTTCAACCCCCGTTTTATTCCTTAATCTCTGTAATAAAAAATAAAAACTGCGACGAAAGTCGCGGCGCTATGAAAAACTCAATGGTTTCTCGGCGCAGAGAGCTTCCCCATTAATTCGCCCGCTAATTAAAAAATCGTCTCTTTTCTCCTAATTAATATTAAGGGATGAAACCAATGCTGTTCGATGGAGAATTAAATTCCCCATCCTTCAACCCCCGTTTTATTCCTTAATCTCTGTAATAAAAAATAAAAACTGCGACGAAAGTCGCGGCGCTATGAAAAACTCAATGGTTTCTCGGCGCAGAGAGCTTCCCCATTAATTCGCCCGCTAATTAAAAAATCGTCTCTTTTCTCCTAATTAATATTAAGGGATGAAACCAATGCTGTTCGATGGAGAATTAAATTCCCCATCCTTCAACCCCCGTTTTATTCCTTAATCTCTGTAATAAAAAATAAAAACTGCGACGAAAGTCGCGGCGCTATGAAAAACTCAATGGTTTCTCGGCGCAGAGAGCTTCCCCATTAATTCGCCCGCTAATTAAAAAATCGTCTCTTTTCTCCTAATTAATATTAAGGGATGAAACCAATGCTGTTCGATGGAGAATTAAATTCCCCATCCTTCAACCCCCGTTTTATTCCTTAATCTCTGTAATAAAAAATAAAAACTGCGACGAAAGTCGCGGCGCTATGAAAAACTCAATGGTTTCTCGGCGCAGAGAGCTTCCCCATTAATTCGCCCGCTAATTAAAAAATCGTCTCTTTTCTCCTAATTAATATTAAGGGATGAAACCAATGCTGTTCGATGGAGAATTAAATTCCCCATCCTTCAACCCCCGTTTTATTCCTTAATCTCTGTAATAAAAAATAAAAACTGCGACGAAAGTCGCGGCGCTATGAAAAACTCAATGGTTTCTCGGCGCAGAGAGCTTCCCCATTAATTCGCCCGCTAATTAAAAAATCGTCTCTTTTCTCCTAATTAATATTAAGGGATGAAACCAATGCTGTTCGATGGAGAATTAAATTCCCCATCCTTCGACCCCCGTTTCATTCCTTAATATTAATTAGTCGGCGAATAAATCAAATGAAAACCTAAAGGAAACATTGAGTACAAGACGGACAAAAATCCCCCTCCGAACCCGTCCCTGTTACAGCGGGACTGCTACTACCGAGTTACTCACGCACCCGACTCACATTTACCGACAATTCGACCGGGACGCCGCCTTTCCCGTGGGGTACCAACTAACATTTTTGGAGTCAGTCAAACCCCCCGATCCGGGCCTCTACTCAGGTCTATCCTCTTTGGGAAAGACGATCGGTTGATCGTCCTCCCATTGCAAGTGGAGGGGGAATTACGTTCCCCCATTCATTCTCCCCTCTTCGTCATTCCAGCGAAGAGAGAGAGAGAG